>NC_049260.1:49265358-49424318 GCF_011100685.1 Canis lupus familiaris | reverse complement strand
AGATTGAATGCTGCCGAGGAGGAGTGCTGTGTGCCTGCCCGTGGCAAACCCGCTCGTCTGACTGTGTCAGCTGTCCTATAACTCGCCATATGAACGAGAGGCCTTTGGGGAGCTTCAGCCCGGATCTTGTACGGGAGACCTCTAAGCACAGTGCATGTTCGTTGGGGCCATCCTCTCTGTCACTGAACGTATTTTATGCGCTCCGCTTACCTTCATTGAGTTGGCTTCCCCCAGAAGCTACCTTCAAGAACGCAGTTGGACTGGGATTCACTTGGACTGCACTTGTGCCCGCTCGACCGCCAGGCCTTTTTTTTATATAATTTCCTGAACCCTCTGTACCATCATTCTTCTTTTTTTGGCGTTTTGCCCGTCTGAAGTTAAACCCCTCTAACCAGGAGCCGCTTCGTTTTTGCCTCGACCCTCTACAACCGGAGCTCTCACAAGTGCTTTCGTGGCCCTTCTACTACTAAACTCTCCTATTCTGTGCAGGGAACCTCTCGCCCATCCGCTATCTAGTGAGGGCTTGGCGAATTGACAGAACGGCCGGGTCAGATCACAGCTGCCACATCCAGACGTTATAGCTACTGATGCATTTCCAAGGTTCACCTCAATCTTATAACAGACTACGGCTTAGAGGGGTTGAAGGAACTCCCCCCATGTAAGAGCGAGGCTCTAATGCGAAAGAAGCTCATTCACAACGGGGGGCTTTCAACTGGGCTTTCAAGATCTGGGGTGGCAGAAGTAATCGCAACAGAGGAGTGAACGTGAAATGGAAAGTCTATACCCGGACGTGTGAGAAACAAAGGTTCCTTCCGAGGCCCCATCCAAACCCTCCTCCGGAAACCCATGACAATAGCTAACAAAGGTAAGTGGGGAGTATCGAGGGACATGTGATCTACTTCCCGCTGAGATGCAAGTGCTCCGTGGGGCAGGTCCTGAAAACCGCAGATAGGAGGCAGTAGGAACTTATGACCCCAGAATCTGTGCAGACGCACGGAAATACACTGTACTGACTGCTCCGAGAGAAGCATTCCTGCCATGCACATTTCAACCAGCCTGGCGCATGAGCGAGTCAGAACCTAGGTCCAGGTTAGTTTACGGGGTGCCGTGGAGATGTGCTCTTCTTCACTCAGAGAACCATGCAGTCGTGCAGTGCAACTTCCCTCCAGCCCATCACAGCAGGGAGGAAGAAGCTACCTACACCCCGCCGAGTTGCAATGGAAACGCCACCTGGTTCACTGAAATGCTCTATTCTTCACCCGTGAGACAGAAGCGTTGTTCTTTGAGTGCATTCCAGTACCCTCGTCAAAACCGGCATGGGAACATAGACCAGAGAGGGTTGGAGACTCGTGGGCAGTGTCCCTTCCGAACTCTGAGGCACAAGTGATCCTTGAAGGCAGCCTCTAACATGCCTTCCTAGGAAAGGAGTTAGAAACTGCTTCGGTGCAGGTGATGGGACCCAGGGAAAATGTACTATGCTTAGGTCTGAGCAGAAAGCATTCCTTGAATGCAGCTTTCAGCTAGCATCTCTCGCTGGGGACTTAGAACCTAGCTCAACTCGAAGTGAGGACATGCCGTGGAAATGCGCTATACCTAGGTCAGAAATCCAAGCTCTCCCGCATTGCAGCTGTCGAGGGGCGTCTCTTTGGTGCTGGTAGACACTAACACCGGGGAGGTGTGGAGGGTGCGATGGAACCCATCTATGGTCAAGTGTGAGACGCAAGTCCTTCCTTCATTGGAGCGTCTGACCAGACGCTCACGTCAAGCCGTGCAGACATAGGTGAAAGTGCGGCGGGACACTCCAGGGAAATGGGACCAATGTAACTGACGGGAGAAAAGCTTTGCCGGAAAGCAGCGACTCACAGGCCTCTGAAAAGGCAACATGAACTCATGTTCAACTGTAGGTGCGGAAGCTCAGTTACCCTGCCTGGGCTTCACTCTCCGAGGCAAACAGCCTTGAATGCAGCTTTCAGCTAGCCCTGCTCTTACGGGAGTTCCTTACAACCTAGCCGTTAGATCTGTTCTGAGGAAGGTGCCTTGGAAATGCACGTACTTAACGCTGAGATGGGGCAGCTGTGCTGCCCGGCCGTTTTCAACGCAACCTCACTGATAGGATGGGCGAGGTTCCCTGCACAGAAGAGTAGCAGGGCCACGAAAGCACTTGAGAGCTCCGGTGAGAAAGAAGCGCTCCTGGAGTAGAGCTTTAAACTTCGCGGGCAAAACGCAAAAGAAGAGGTACAGGAAATCATATAAAAATAAGCCTGGCGGCTCGAGGGATGTGCAGTCCAAGTGAATCCCAGTCACTAGCGTTCCTTGAAGGTAGCTTCTGGGAAGCCACTCAATGAACGGAATCGGAGCGCATAAATACTTCAGGTGCAGAGGCCCCAACGAAATGCACTGTTGCTAGAGTCTCCGATACAAGCATCCCTGGACTGCAAGCTCCCCACCCGCCTCTCGCATATGGGAGTTAGAGGCCAGCTGACAGTTCGACGAGCGGGTGCCACGGGCAGGCACAAGCACTCCTCCTCGGCAGCTTTCAACTGGGCTTTCAAGAAATCTGGGGTGGCAGAAGTAATCGCAACAGAGGAGTGAACGTGAAATGGAAAGTCTATACCCGACGTGTGAGAAACAAAGGTTCCTTCCGAGGCCCCATCCAAACCCTCCTCCGGAAACCCATGACAATAGCTAACAAAGGTAGTGGGGAGTATCGAGGGACATGTGATCTACTTCCCGCTGAGATGCAAGTGCTCCGTGGGGCAAGGTCCTGAAAACCGCAGATAGGAGGCAGTAGGAACTTATGACCCCAGAATCTGTGCAGACGCACGGAAATACACTGTACTGACTGCTCCGAGAGAAGCATTCCTGCCATGCACATTTCAACCAGCCTGGCGCATGAGCGAGTCAGAACCTAGGTCCAGGTTAGTTTACGGGGGTGCCGTGGAGATGTGCTCTTCTTCACTCAGAGAACCATGCAGTCGTGCAGTGCAACTTCCCTCCAGCCCATCACAGCAGGGAGGAAGAAGCTACCTACACACCCCGCCGAGTTGCAATGGAAATGCCACCTGGTTCACTGAAATGCTCTATTTTCTTCACCGTGAGACAGAAGCGTTGTTCTTTGAGTGCATTCCAGTACCCTCGTCAAAACCGGCATGGGAACATAGACCAGAGAGGGTTGGAAGACTCGTGGGCAGTGTCCCTTCCGAACTCTGAGGCACAAGTGATCCTTGAAGGCAGCCTCTAACATGCCTTCCTAGGAAAGGAGTTAGAAACTGCTTCGGTGCAGGTGATGGGACCCAGGGAAAATGTACTATGCTTAGGTCTGAGCAGAAAGCATTCCTTGAATGCAGCTTTCAGCTAGCATCTCTCGCTGGGGACTTAGAACCTAGCTCAACTCGAAGTGAGGACATGCCGTGGAAATGCGCTATACCTAGGTCAGAAATCCAAGCTCTCCCGCATTGCAGCTGTCGAGGGGCGTCTCTTGGTGCTGGTAGACACTAACACCGGGGAGGTGTGGAGGTGCGATGGAACCCATCTATGGTCAAGTGTGAGACGCAAGTCTTCTTCATTGGAGCGTCTGACCAGACGCTCACGTCAAGCCGTGCCGACATAGGTGAAAGTGCGGCGGGACACTCCAGGGAAATGGGACCAATGTAACTGACGGGAGAAAAGCTTTGCCGGAAAGCAGCGACTCACAGGCCTCTGAAAAGGCAACATGAACTCATGTCAACTGTAGGTGCGGAAGCTCAGTTACCCTGCCCTGGGCTTCACTCTCCGAGGCAAACAGCCCTTGAATGCAGCTTTCAGCTAGCCCTGCTCTTACGGGAGTTCCTTACAACCTAGCCGTTAGATCTGTTCTGAGGAGGTGCCTTGGAAATGCACGTACTTAACGCTGAGATGGGGCAGCTGTGCTGCCCGGCCGTTTTCAACGCAACCTCACTGATAGGATGGGCGAGGGTTCCCTGCACAGAAGAGTAGCAGGGCCACGAAAGCACTTGAGAGCTCCGGTGAGAAAGAAGCGCTCCTGGAGTAGAGCTTTAAACTTCGCGGGCAAAACGCAAAAGAAGAGGTACAGGAAATCATATAAAATAAGCCTGGCGGCTCGAGGCATGTGCAGTCCAAGTGAATCCCAGTCACTAGCGTTCCTTGAAGGTAGCTTCTGGGAAGCCACTCAATGAACGGAATCGGAGCGCATAAATACTTCAGGTGCAGAGGCCCCAACGAAATGCACTGTGCTAGAGTCTCCGATACAAGCATCCCTGGACTGCAGCTCCCCACCCGCCTCTCGCATATGGGAGTTAGAGGCCAGCTGACAGTTCGACGAGCGGGTGCCACGGGCAGGCACAAGCACTCCTCCTCGGCAGCTTTCAACTGGGCTTTCAAGAAATCTGGGGTGGCAGAAGTAATCGCAACAGAGGAGTGAACGTGAAATGGAAAGTCTATACCCGGACGTGTGAGAAACAAAGGTTCCTTCCGAGGCCCCATCCAAACCCTCCTCCGGAAACCCATGACAATAGCTAACAAAGGTAAGTGGGGAGTATCGAGGGACATGTGATCTACTTCCCGCTGAGATGCAAGTGCTCCGTGGGGCAGGTCCTGAAAACCGCAGATAGGAGGCAGTAGGAACTTATGACCCCAGAATCTGTGCAGACGCACGGAAATACACTGTACTGACTGCTCCGAGAGAAGCATTCCTGCCATGCACATTTCAACCAGCCTGGCGCATGAGCGAGTCAGAACCTAGGTCCAGGTTAGTTTACGGGGTGCCGTGGAGATGTGCTCTTCTTCACTCAGAGAACCATGCAGTCGTGCAGTGCAACTTCCCTCCAGCCCATCACAGCAGGGAGGAAGAAGCTACCCTACACACCCCGCCGAGTTGCAATGGAAATGCCACCTGGTTCACTGAAATGCTCTATTCTTCACCGTGAGACAGAAGCGTTGTTCTTTGAGTGCATTCCAGTACCCTCGTCAAAACCGGCATGGGAACATAGACCAGAGAGGGTTGGAGACTCGTGGGCAGTGTCCCTTCCGAACTCTGAGGCACAAGTGATCCTTGAAGGCAGCCTCTAACATGCCTTCCTAGGAAAGGAGTTAGAAACTGCTTCGGTGCAGGTGATGGGACCCAGGGAAAATGTACTATGCTTAGGTCTGAGCAGAAAGCATTCCTTGAATGCAGCTTTCAGCTAGCATCTCTCGCTGGGGACTTAGAACCTAGCTCAACTCGAAGTGAGGACATGCCGTGGAAATGCGCTATACCTAGGTCAGAAATCCAAGCTCTCCCGCATTGCAGCTGTCGAGGGGCGTCTCTTTGGTGCTGGTAGACACTAACACCGGGGAGGTGTGGAGGTGCGATGGAACCCATCTATGGTCAAGTGTGAGACGCAAGTCTTCCTTCATTGGAGCGTCTGACCAGACGCTCACGTCAAGCCGTGCCGACATAGGTGAAAGTGCGGCGGGACACTCCAGGGAAATGGGACCAATGTAACTGACGGGAGAAAAGCTTTGCCGGAAAGCAGCGACTCACAGGCCTCTGAAAAGGCAACATGAACTCATGTCAACTGTAGGTGCGGAAGCTCAGTTACCCTGCCCTGGGCTTCACTCTCCGAGGCAAACAGCCCTTGAATGCAGCTTTCAGCTAGCCCTGCTCTTACGGGAGTTCCTTACAACCTAGCCGTTAGATCTGTTCTGAGGAGGTGCCTTGGAAATGCACGTACTTAACGCTGAGATGGGGCAGCTGTGCTGCCCGGCCGTTTTCAACGCAACCTCACTGATAGGATGGGCGAGGTTCCCTGCACAGAAGAGTAGCAGGGCCACGAAAGCACTTGAGAGCTCCGGTGAGAAAGAAGCGCTCCTGGAGTAGAGCTTTAAACTTCCCGGGCAAAACGCAAAAGAAGAGGTACAGGAAATCATGTAAAAATAAGCCTGGCGGCTCGAGGGATGTGCAGTCCAAGTGAATCCCAGTCACTAGCGTTCCTTGAAGGTAGCTTCTGGGAAGCCACTCAATGAACGGAATCGGAGCGCATAAATACTTCAGGTGCAGAGGCCCCAACGAAATGCACTGTGCTAGAGTCTCCGATACAAGCATCCCTGGACTGCAGCTCCCCACCCGCCTCTCGCATATGGGAGTTAGAGGCCAGCTGACAGTTCGACGAGCGGGTGCCACGGGCAGGCACAAGCACTCCTCCTCGGCAGCTTTCAACTGGGCTTTCAAGAAATCTGGGGTGGCAGAAGTAATCGCAACAGAGGAGTGAACGTGAAATGGAAAGTCTATACCCGGACGTGTGAGAAACAAAGGTTCCTTCCGAGGCCCCATCCAAACCCTCCTCCGGAAACCCATGACAATAGCTAACAAAGGTAAGTGGGGAGTATCGAGGGACATGTGATCTACTTCCCGCTGAGATGCAAGTGCTCCGTGGGGCAGGTCCTGAAAACCGCAGATAGGAGGCAGTAGGAACTTATGACCCCAGAATCTGTGCAGACGCACGGAAATACACTGTACTGACTGCTCCGAGAGAAGCATTCCTGCCATGCACATTTCAACCAGCCTGGCGCATGAGCGAGTCAGAACCTAGGTCCAGGTTAGTTTACGGGGTGCCGTGGAGATGTGCTCTTCTTCACTCAGAGAACCATGCAGTCGTGCAGTGCAACTTCCCTCCAGCCCATCACAGCAGGGAGGAAGAAGCTACCTACACACCCCGCCGAGTTGCAATGGAAATGCCACCTGGTTCACTGAAATGCTCTATTCTTCACCGTGAGACAGAAGCGTTGTTCTTTGAGTGCATTCCAGTACCCTCGTCAAAACCGGCATGGGAACATAGACCAGAGAGGGTTGGAGACTCGTGGGCAGTGTCCCTTCCGAACTCTGAGGCACAAGTGATCCTTGAAGGCAGCCTCTAACATGCCTTCCTAGGAAAGGAGTTAGAAACTGCTTCGGTGCAGGTGATGGGACCCAGGGAAAATGTACTATGCTTAGGTCTGAGCAGAAAGCATTCCTTGAATGCAGCTTTCAGCTAGCATCTCTCGCTGGGGACTTAGAACCTAGCTCAACTCGAAGTGAGGACATGCCGTGGAAATGCGCTATACCTAGGTCAGAAATCCAAGCTCTCCCGCATTGCAGCTGTCGAGGGGCGTCTCTTTGGTGCTGGTAGACACTAACACCGGGGAGGTGTGGAGGTGCGATGGAACCCATCTATGGTCAAGTGTGAGACGCAAGTCTTCCTTCATTGGAGCGTCTGACCAGACGCTCACGTCAAGCCGTGCCGACATAGGTGAAAGTGCGGCGGGACACTCCAGGGAAATGGGACCAATGTAACTGACGGGAGAAAAGCTTTGCCGGAAAGCAGCGACTCACAGGCCTCTGAAAAGGCAACATGAACTCATGTCAACTGTAGGTGCGGAAGCTCAGTTACCCTGCCCTGGGCTTCACTCTCCGAGGCAAACAGCCCTTGAATGCAGCTTTCAGCTAGCCCTGCTCTTACGGGAGTTCCTTACAACCTAGCCGTTAGATCTGTTCTGAGGAGGTGCCTTGGAAATGCACGTACTTAACGCTGAGATGGGGCAGCTGTGCTGCCCGGCCGTTTTCAACGCAACCTCACTGATAGGATGGGCGAGGTTCCCTGCACAGAAGAGTAGCAGGGCCACGAAAGCACTTGAGAGCTCCGGTGAGAAAGAAGCGCTCCTGGAGTAGAGCTTTAAACTTCGCGGGCAAAACGCAAAAGAAGAGGTACAGGAAATCATATAAAAATAAGCCTGGCGGCTCGAGGCATGTGCAGTCCAAGTGAATCCCAGTCACTAGCGTTCCTTGAAGGTAGCTTCTGGGAAGCCACTCAATGAACGGAATCGGAGCGCATAAATACTTCAGGTGCAGAGGCCCCAACGAAATGCACTGTGCTAGAGTCTCCGATACAAGCATCCCTGGACTGCAGCTCCCCACCCGCCTCTCGCATATGGGAGTTAGAGGCCAGCTGACAGTTCGACGAGCGGGTGCCACGGGCAGGCACAAGCACTCCTCCTCGGCAGCTTTCAACTGGGCTTTCAAGAAATCTGGGGTGGCAGAAGTAATCGCAACAGAGGAGTGAACGTGAAATGGAAAGTCTATACCCGGACGTGTGAGAAACAAAGGTTCCTTCCGAGGCCCCATCCAAACCCTCCTCCGGAAACCCATGACAATAGCTAACAAAGGTAAGTGGGGAGTATCGAGGGACATGTGATCTACTTCCCGCTGAGATGCAAGTGCTCCGTGGGGCAGGTCCTGAAAACCGCAGATAGGAGGCAGTAGGAACTTATGACCCCAGAATCTGTGCAGACGCACGGAAATACACTGTACTGACTGCTCCGAGAGAAGCATTCCTGCCATGCACATTTCAACCAGCCTGGCGCATGAGCGAGTCAGAACCTAGGTCCAGGTTAGTTTACGGGGTGCCGTGGAGATGTGCTCTTCTTCACTCAGAGAACCATGCAGTCGTGCAGTGCAACTTCCCTCCAGCCCATCACAGCAGGGAGGAAGAAGCTACCTACACACCCCGCCGAGTTGCAATGGAAACGCCACCTGGTTCACTGAAATGCTCTATTCTTCACCGTGAGACAGAAGCGTTGTTCTTTGAGTGCATTCCAGTACCCTCGTCAAAACCGGCATGGGAACATAGACCAGAGAGGGTTGGAGACTCGTGGGCAGTGTCCCTTCCGAACTCTGAGGCACAAGTGATCCTTGAAGGCAGCCTCTAACATGCCTTCCTAGGAAAGGAGTTAGAAACTGCTTCGGTGCAGGTGATGGGACCCAGGGAAAATGTACTATGCTTAGGTCTGAGCAGAAAGCATTCCTTGAATGCAGCTTTCAGCTAGCATCTCTCGCTGGGGACTTAGAACCTAGCTCAACTCGAAGTGAGGACATGCCGTGGAAATGCGCTATACCTAGGTCAGAAATCCAAGCTCTCCCGCATTGCAGCTGTCGAGGGGCGTCTCTTTGGTGCTGGTAGACACTAACACCGGGGAGGTGTGGAGGTGCGATGGAACCCATCTATGGTCAAGTGTGAGACGCAAGTCTTCCTTCATTGGAGCGTCTGACCAGACGCTCACGTCAAGCCGTGCCGACATAGGTGAAAGTGCGGCGGGACACTCCAGGGAAATGGGACCAATGTAACTGACGGGAGAAAAGCTTTGCCGGAAAGCAGCGACTCACAGGCCTCTGAAAAGGCAACATGAACTCATGTCAACTGTAGGTGCGGAAGCTCAGTTACCCTGCCCTGGGCTTCACTCTCCGAGGCAAACAGCCCTTGAATGCAGCTTTCAGCTAGCCCTGCTCTTACGGGAGTTCCTTACAACCTAGCCGTTAGATCTGTTCTGAGGAGGTGCCTTGGAAATGCACGTACTTAACGCTGAGATGGGGCAGCTGTGCTGCCCGGCCGTTTTCAACGCAACCTCACTGATAGGATGGGCGAGGTTCCCTGCACAGAAGAGTAGCAGGGCCACGAAAGCACTTGAGAGCTCCGGTGAGAAAGAAGCGCTCCTGGAGTAGAGCTTTAAACTTCCCGGGCAAAACGCAAAAGAAGAGGTACAGGAAATCATGTAAAAATAAGCCTGGCGGCTCGAGGGATGTGCAGTCCAAGTGAATCCCAGTCACTAGCGTTCCTTGAAGGTAGCTTCTGGGAAGCCACTCAATGAACGGAATCGGAGCGCATAAATACTTCAGGTGCAGAGGCCCCAACGAAATGCACTGTGCTAGAGTCTCCGATACAAGCATCCCTGGACTGCAGCTCCCCACCCGCCTCTCGCATATGGGAGTTAGAGGCCAGCTGACAGTTCGACGAGCGGGTGCCACGGGCAGGCACAAGCACTCCTCCTCGGCAGCTTTCAACTGGGCTTTCAAGAAATCTGGGGTGGCAGAAGTAATCGCAACAGAGGAGTGAACGTGAAATGGAAAGTCTATACCCGGACGTGTGAGAAACAAAGGTTCCTTCCGAGGCCCCATCCAAACCCTCCTCCGGAAACCCATGACAATAGCTAACAAAGGTAAGTGGGGAGTATCGAGGGACATGTGATCTACTTCCCGCTGAGATGCAAGTGCTCCGTGGGGCAGGTCCTGAAAACCGCAGATAGGAGGCAGTAGGAACTTATGACCCCAGAATCTGTGCAGACGCACGGAAATACACTGTACTGACTGCTCCGAGAGAAGCATTCCTGCCATGCACATTTCAACCAGCCTGGCGCATGAGCGAGTCAGAACCTAGGTCCAGGTTAGTTTACGGGGTGCCGTGGAGATGTGCTCTTCTTCACTCAGAGAACCATGCAGTCGTGCAGTGCAACTTCCCTCCAGCCCATCACAGCAGGGAGGAAGAAGCTACCTACACACCCCGCCGAGTTGCAATGGAAATGCCACCTGGTTCACTGAAATGCTCTATTCTTCACCGTGAGACAGAAGCGTTGTTCTTTGAGTGCATTCCAGTACCCTCGTCAAAACCGGCATGGGAACATAGACCAGAGAGGGTTGGAGACTCGTGGGCAGTGTCCCTTCCGAACTCTGAGGCACAAGTGATCCTTGAAGGCAGCCTCTAACATGCCTTCCTAGGAAAGGAGTTAGAAACTGCTTCGGTGCAGGTGATGGGACCCAGGGAAAATGTACTATGCTTAGGTCTGAGCAGAAAGCATTCCTTGAATGCAGCTTTCAGCTAGCATCTCTCGCTGGGGACTTAGAACCTAGCTCAACTCGAAGTGAGGACATGCCGTGGAAATGCGCTATACCTAGGTCAGAAATCCAAGCTCTCCCGCATTGCAGCTGTCGAGGGGCGTCTCTTTGGTGCTGGTAGACACTAACACCGGGGAGGTGTGGAGGTGCGATGGAACCCATCTATGGTCAAGTGTGAGACGCAAGTCTTCCTTCATTGGAGCGTCTGACCAGACGCTCACGTCAAGCCGTGCCGACATAGGTGAAAGTGCGGCGGGACACTCCAGGGAAATGGGACCAATGTAACTGACGGGAGAAAAGCTTTGCCGGAAAGCAGCGACTCACAGGCCTCTGAAAAGGCAACATGAACTCATGTCAACTGTAGGTGCGGAAGCTCAGTTACCCTGCCCTGGGCTTCACTCTCCGAGGCAAACAGCCCTTGAATGCAGCTTTCAGCTAGCCCTGCTCTTACGGGAGTTCCTTACAACCTAGCCGTTAGATCTGTTCTGAGGAGGTGCCTTGGAAATGCACGTACTTAACGCTGAGATGGGGCAGCTGTGCTGCCCGGCCGTTTTCAACGCAACCTCACTGATAGGATGGGCGAGGTTCCCTGCACAGAAGAGTAGCAGGGCCACGAAAGCACTTGAGAGCTCCGGTGAGAAAGAAGCGCTCCTGGAGTAGAGCTTTAAACTTCGCGGGCAAAACGCAAAAGAAGAGGTACAGGAAATCATATAAAAATAAGCCTGGCGGCTCGAGGCATGTGCAGTCCAAGTGAATCCCAGTCACTAGCGTTCCTTGAAGGTAGCTTCTGGGAAGCCACTCAATGAACGGAATCGGAGCGCATAAATACTTCAGGTGCAGAGGCCCCAACGAAATGCACTGTGCTAGAGTCTCCGATACAAGCATCCCTGGACTGCAGCTCCCCACCCGCCTCTCGCATATGGGAGTTAGAGGCCAGCTGACAGTTCGACGAGCGGGTGCCACGGGCAGGCACAAGCACTCCTCCTCGGCAGCTTTCAACTGGGCTTTCAAGAAATCTGGGGTGGCAGAAGTAATCGCAACAGAGGAGTGAACGTGAAATGGAAAGTCTATACCCGGACGTGTGAGAAACAAAGGTTCCTTCCGAGGCCCCATCCAAACCCTCCTCCGGAAACCCATGACAATAGCTAACAAAGGTAAGTGGGGAGTATCGAGGGACATGTGATCTACTTCCCGCTGAGATGCAAGTGCTCCGTGGGGCAGGTCCTGAAAACCGCAGATAGGAGGCAGTAGGAACTTATGACCCCAGAATCTGTGCAGACGCACGGAAATACACTGTACTGACTGCTCCGAGAGAAGCATTCCTGCCATGCACATTTCAACCAGCCTGGCGCATGAGCGAGTCAGAACCTAGGTCCAGGTTAGTTTACGGGGTGCCGTGGAGATGTGCTCTTCTTCACTCAGAGAACCATGCAGTCGTGCAGTGCAACTTCCCTCCAGCCCATCACAGCAGGGAGGAAGAAGCTACCTACACACCCCGCCGAGTTGCAATGGAAATGCCACCTGGTTCACTGAAATGCTCTATTCTTCACCGTGAGACAGAAGCGTTGTTCTTTGAGTGCATTCCAGTACCCTCGTCAAAACCGGCATGGGAACATAGACCAGAGAGGGTTGGAGACTCGTGGGCAGTGTCCCTTCCGAACTCTGAGGCACAAGTGATCCTTGAAGGCAGCCTCTAACATGCCTTCCTAGGAAAGGAGTTAGAAACTGCTTCGGTGCAGGTGATGGGACCCAGGGAAAATGTACTATGCTTAGGTCTGAGCAGAAAGCATTCCTTGAATGCAGCTTTCAGCTAGCATCTCTCGCTGGGGACTTAGAACCTAGCTCAACTCGAAGTGAGGACATGCCGTGGAAATGCGCTATACCTAGGTCAGAAATCCAAGCTCTCCCGCATTGCAGCTGTCGAGGGGCGTCTCTTTGGTGCTGGTAGACACTAACACCGGGGAGGTGTGGAGGTGCGATGGAACCCATCTATGGTCAAGTGTGAGACGCAAGTCTTCCTTCATTGGAGCGTCTGACCAGACGCTCACGTCAAGCCGTGCCGACATAGGTGAAAGTGCGGCGGGACACTCCAGGGAAATGGGACCAATGTAACTGACGGGAGAAAAGCTTTGCCGGAAAGCAGCGACTCACAGGCCTCTGAAAAGGCAACATGAACTCATGTCAACTGTAGGTGCGGAAGCTCAGTTACCCTGCCCTGGGCTTCACTCTCCGAGGCAAACAGCCCTTGAATGCAGCTTTCAGCTAGCCCTGCTCTTACGGGAGTTCCTTACAACCTAGCCGTTAGATCTGTTCTGAGGAGGTGCCTTGGAAATGCACGTACTTAACGCTGAGATGGGGCAGCTGTGCTGCCCGGCCGTTTTCAACGCAACCTCACTGATAGGATGGGCGAGGTTCCCTGCACAGAAGAGTAGCAGGGCCACGAAAGCACTTGAGAGCTCCGGTGAGAAAGAAGCGCTCCTGGAGTAGAGCTTTAAACTTCGCGGGCAAAACGCAAAAGAAGAGGTACAGGAAATCATATAAAAATAAGCCTGGCGGCTCGAGGCATGTGCAGTCCAAGTGAATCCCAGTCACTAGCGTTCCTTGAAGGTAGCTTCTGGGAAGCCACTCAATGAACGGAATCGGAGCGCATAAATACTTCAGGTGCAGAGGCCCCAACGAAATGCACTGTGCTAGAGTCTCCGATACAAGCATCCCTGGACTGCAGCTCCCCACCCGCCTCTCGCATATGGGAGTTAGAGGCCAGCTGACAGTTCGACGAGCGGGTGCCACGGGCAGGCACAAGCACTCCTCCTCGGCAGCTTTCAACTGGGCTTTCAAGAAATCTGGGGTGGCAGAAGTAATCGCAACAGAGGAGTGAACGTGAAATGGAAAGTCTATACCCGGACGTGTGAGAAACAAAGGTTCCTTCCGAGGCCCCATCCAAACCCTCCTCCGGAAACCCATGACAATAGCTAACAAAGGTAAGTGGGGAGTATCGAGGGACATGTGATCTACTTCCCGCTGAGATGCAAGTGCTCCGTGGGGCAGGTCCTGAAAACCGCAGATAGGAGGCAGTAGGAACTTATGACCCCAGAATCTGTGCAGACGCACGGAAATACACTGTACTGACTGCTCCGAGAGAAGCATTCCTGCCATGCACATTTCAACCAGCCTGGCGCATGAGCGAGTCAGAACCTAGGTCCAGGTTAGTTTACGGGGTGCCGTGGAGATGTGCTCTTCTTCACTCAGAGAACCATGCAGTCGTGCAGTGCAACTTCCCTCCAGCCCATCACAGCAGGGAGGAAGAAGCTACCTACACACCCCGCCGAGTTGCAATGGAAATGCCACCTGGTTCACTGAAATGCTCTATTCTTCACCGTGAGACAGAAGCGTTGTTCTTTGAGTGCATTCCAGTACCCTCGTCAAAACCGGCATGGGAACATAGACCAGAGAGGGTTGGAGACTCGTGGGCAGTGTCCCTTCCGAACTCTGAGGCACAAGTGATCCTTGAAGGCAGCCTCTAACATGCCTTCCTAGGAAAGGAGTTAGAAACTGCTTCGGTGCAGGTGATGGGACCCAGGGAAAATGTACTATGCTTAGGTCTGAGCAGAAAGCATTCCTTGAATGCAGCTTTCAGCTAGCATCTCTCGCTGGGGACTTAGAACCTAGCTCAACTCGAAGTGAGGACATGCCGTGGAAATGCGCTATACCTAGGTCAGAAATCCAAGCTCTCCCGCATTGCAGCTGTCGAGGGGCGTCTCTTTGGTGCTGGTAGACACTAACACCGGGGAGGTGTGGAGGTGCGATGGAACCCATCTATGGTCAAGTGTGAGACGCAAGTCTTCCTTCATTGGAGCGTCTGACCAGACGCTCACGTCAAGCCGTGCCGACATAGGTGAAAGTGCGGCGGGACACTCCAGGGAAATGGGACCAATGTAACTGACGGGAGAAAAGCTTTGCCGGAAAGCAGCGACTCACAGGCCTCTGAAAAGGCAACATGAACTCATGTCAACTGTAGGTGCGGAAGCTCAGTTACCCTGCCCTGGGCTTCACTCTCCGAGGCAAACAGCCCTTGAATGCAGCTTTCAGCTAGCCCTGCTCTTACGGGAGTTCCTTACAACCTAGCCGTTAGATCTGTTCTGAGGAGGTGCCTTGGAAATGCACGTACTTAACGCTGAGATGGGGCAGCTGTGCTGCCCGGCCGTTTTCAACGCAACCTCACTGATAGGATGGGCGAGGTTGCCTGCACAGAAGAGTAGCAGGGCCACGAAAGCACTTGAGAGCTCCGGTGAGAAAGAAGCGCTCCTGGAGTAGAGCTTTAAACTTCCCGGGCAAAACGCAAAGGAAGAGGTACAGGAAATCATATAAAAATAAGCCTGGCGGCTCGAGGGATGTGCAGTCCAAGTGAATCCCAGTCACTAGCGTTCCTTGAAGGTAGCTTCTGGGAAGCCACTCAATGAACGGAATCGGAGCGCATAAATACTTCAGGTGCAGAGGCCCCAACGAAATGCACTGTGCTAGAGTCTCCGATACAAGCATCCCTGGACTGCAGCTCCCCACCCGCCTCTCGCATATGGGAGTTAGAGGCCAGCTGACAGTTCGACGAGCGGGTGCCACGGGCAGGCACAAGCACTCCTCCTCGGCAGCTTTCAACTGGGCTTTCAAGAAATCTGGGGTGGCAGAAGTAATCGCAACAGAGGAGTGAACGTGAAATGGAAAGTCTATACCCGGACGTGTGAGAAACAAAGGTTCCTTCCGAGGCCCCATCCAAACCCTCCTCCGGAAACCCATGACAATAGCTAACAAAGGTAAGTGGGGAGTATCGAGGGACATGTGATCTACTTCCCGCTGAGATGCAAGTGCTCCGTGGGGCAGGTCCTGAAAACCGCAGATAGGAGGCAGTAGGAACTTATGACCCCAGAATCTGTGCAGACGCACGGAAATACACTGTACTGACTGCTCCGAGAGAAGCATTCCTGCAATGCACATTTCAACCAGCCTGGCGCATGAGCGAGTCAGAACCTAGGTCCAGGTTAGTTTACGGGGTGCCGTGGAGATGTGCTCTTCTTCACTCAGAGAACCATGCAGTCGTGCAGTGCAACTTCCCTCCAGCCCATCACAGCAGGGAGGAAGAAGCTACCTACACACCCCGCCGAGTTGCAATGGAAACGCCACCTGGTTCACTGAAATGCTCTATTCTTCACCGTGAGACAGAAGCGTTGTTCTTTGAGTGCATTCCAGTACGCTCGTCAAAACCGGCATGGGAACATAGACCAGAGAGGGTTGGAGACTCGTGGGCAGTGTCCCTTCCGAACTCTGAGGCACAAGTGATCCTTGAAGGCAGCCTCTAACATGCCTTCCTAGGAAAGGAGTTAGAAACTGCTTCGGTGCAGGTGATGGGACCCAGGGAAAATGTACTATGCTTAGGTCTGAGCAGAAAGCATTCCTTGAATGCAGCTTTCAGCTAGCATCTCTCGCTGGGGACTTAGAACCTAGCTCAACTCGAAGTGAGGACATGCCGTGGAAATGCGCTATACCTAGGTCAGAAATCCAAGCTCTCCCGCATTGCAGCTGTCGAGGGGCGTCTCTTTGGTGCTGGTAGACACTAACACCGGGGAGGTGTGGAGGTGCGATGGAACCCATCTATGGTCAAGTGTGAGACGCAAGTCTTCCTTCATTGGAGCGTCTGACCAGACGCTCACGTCAAGCCGTGCCGACATAGGTGAAAGTGCGGCGGGACACTCCAGGGAAATGGGACCAATGTAACTGACGGGAGAAAAGCTTTGCCGGAAAGCAGCGACTCACAGGCCTCTGAAAAGGCAACATGAACTCATGTCAACTGTAGGTGCGGAAGCTCAGTTACCCTGCCCTGGGCTTCACTCTCCGAGGCAAACAGCCCTTGAATGCAGCTTTCAGCTAGCCCTGCTCTTACGGGAGTTCCTTACAACCTAGCCGTTAGATCTGTTCTGAGGAGGTGCCTTGGAAATGCACGTACTTAACGCTGAGATGGGGCACTGTGCTGCCCGGCCGTTTTCAACGCAACCTCACTGATAGGATGGGCGAGGTTCCCTGCACAGAAGAGTAGCAGGGCCACGAAAGCACTTGAGAGCTCCGGTGAGAAAGAAGCGCTCCTGGAGTAGAGCTTTAAACTTCGCGGGCAAAACGCAAAAGAAGAGGTACAGGAAATCATATAAAAATAAGCCTGGCGGCTCGAGGCATGTGCAGTCCAAGTGAATCCCAGTCACTAGCGTTCCTTGAAGGTAGCTTCTGGGAAGCCACTCAATGAACGGAATCGGAGCGCATAAATACTTCAGGTGCAGAGGCCCCAACGAAATGCACTGTGCTAGAGTCTCCGATACAAGCATCCCTGGACTGCAGCTCCCCACCCGCCTCTCGCATATGGGAGTTAGAGGCCAGCTGACAGTTCGACGAGCGGGTGCCACGGGCAGGCACAAGCACTCCTCCTCGGCAGCTTTCAACTGGGCTTTCAAGAAATCTGGGGTGGCAGAAGTAATCGCAACAGAGGAGTGAACGTGAAATGGAAAGTCTATACCCGGACGTGTGAGAAACAAAGGTTCCTTCCGAGGCCCCATCCAAACCCTCCTCCGGAAACCCATGACAATAGCTAACAAAGGTAAGTGGGGAGTATCGAGGGACATGTGATCTACTTCCCGCTGAGATGCAAGTGCTCCGTGGGGCAGGTCCTGAAAACCGCAGATAGGAGGCAGTAGGAACTTATGACCCCAGAATCTGTGCAGACGCACGGAAATACACTGTACTGACTGCTCCGAGAGAAGCATTCCTGCAATGCACATTTCAACCAGCCTGGCGCATGAGCGAGTCAGAACCTAGGTCCAGGTTAGTTTACGGGGTGCCGTGGAGATGTGCTCTTCTTCACTCAGAGAACCATGCAGTCGTGCAGTGCAACTTCCCTCCAGCCCATCACAGCAGGGAGGAAGAAGCTACCTACACACCCCGCCGAGTTGCAATGGAAACGCCACCTGGTTCACTGAAATGCTCTATTCTTCACCGTGAGACAGAAGCGTTGTTCTTTGAGTGCATTCCAGTACGCTCGTCAAAACCGGCATGGGAACATAGACCAGAGAGGGTTGGAGACTCGTGGGCAGTGTCCCTTCCGAACTCTGAGGCACAAGTGATCCTTGAAGGCAGCCTCTAACATGCCTTCCTAGGAAAGGAGTTAGAAACTGCTTCGGTGCAGGTGATGGGACCCAGGGAAAATGTACTATGCTTAGGTCTGAGCAGAAAGCATTCCTTGAATGCAGCTTTCAGCTAGCATCTCTCGCTGGGGACTTAGAACCTAGCTCAACTCGAAGTGAGGACATGCCGTGGAAATGCGCTATACCTAGGTCAGAAATCCAAGCTCTCCCGCATTGCAGCTGTCGAGGGGCGTCTCTTTGGTGCTGGTAGACACTAACACCGGGGAGGTGTGGAGGTGCGATGGAACCCATCTATGGTCAAGTGTGAGACGCAAGTCTTCCTTCATTGGAGCGTCTGACCAGACGCTCACGTCAAGCCGTGCCGACATAGGTGAAAGTGCGGCGGGACACTCCAGGGAAATGGGACCAATGTAACTGACGGGAGAAAAGCTTTGCCGGAAAGCAGCGACTCACAGGCCTCTGAAAAGGCAACATGAACTCATGTCAACTGTAGGTGCGGAAGCTCAGTTACCCTGCCCTGGGCTTCACTCTCCGAGGCAAACAGCCCTTGAATGCAGCTTTCAGCTAGCCCTGCTCTTACGGGAGTTCCTTACAACCTAGCCGTTAGATCTGTTCTGAGGAGGTGCCTTGGAAATGCACGTACTTAACGCTGAGATGGGGCACTGTGCTGCCCGGCCGTTTTCAACGCAACCTCACTGATAGGATGGGCGAGGTTCCCTGCACAGAAGAGTAGCAGGGCCACGAAAGCACTTGAGAGCTCCGGTGAGAAAGAAGCGCTCCTGGAGTAGAGCTTTAAACTTCGCGGGCAAAACGCAAAAGAAGAGGTACAGGAAATCATATAAAAATAAGCCTGGCGGCTCGAGGCATGTGCAGTCCAAGTGAATCCCAGTCACTAGCGTTCCTTGAAGGTAGCTTCTGGGAAGCCACTCAATGAACGGAATCGGAGCGCATAAATACTTCAGGTGCAGAGACCCCAACGAAATGCACTGTGCTAGAGTCTCCGATACAAGCATCCCTGGACTGCAGCTCCCCACCCGCCTCTCGCATATGGGAGTTAGAGGCCAGCTGACAGTTCGACGAGCGGGTGCCACGGGCAGGCACAAGCACTCCTCCTCGGCAGCTTTCAACTGGGCTTTCAAGAAATCTGGGGTGGCAGAAGTAATCGCAACAGAGGAGTGAACGTGAAATGGAAAGTCTATACCCGGACGTGTGAGAAACAAAGGTTCCTTCCGAGGCCCCATCCAAACCCTCCTCCGGAAACCCATGACAATAGCTAACAAAGGTAAGTGGGGAGTATCGAGGGACATGTGATCTACTTCCCGCTGAGATGCAAGTGCTCCGTGGGGCAGGTCCTGAAAACCGCAGATAGGAGGCAGTAGGAACTTATGACCCCAGAATCTGTGCAGACGCACGGAAATACACTGTACTGACTGCTCCGAGAGAAGCATTCCTGCAATGCACATTTCAACCAGCCTGGCGCATGAGCGAGTCAGAACCTAGGTCCAGGTTAGTTTACGGGGTGCCGTGGAGATGTGCTCTTCTTCACTCAGAGAACCATGCAGTCGTGCAGTGCAACTTCCCTCCAGCCCATCACAGCAGGGAGGAAGAAGCTACCTACACACCCCGCCGAGTTGCAATGGAAATGCCACCTGGTTCACTGAAATGCTCTATTCTTCACCGTGAGACAGAAGCGTTGTTCTTTGAGTGCATTCCAGTACCCTCGTCAATACCGGCATGGGAACATAGTCCAGAGAGGGTTGGAGACTCGTGGGCAGTGTCCCTTCTGAACTCTGAGGCACAAGAGATCCTTGAAGGCAGCCTCTAACATGCCTTCCTAGGAAAGGAGTTAGAAACTGCTTCGGTGCAGGTGATGGGACCCAGGGAAAATGTACTATGCTTAGGTCTGAGCAGAAAGCATTCCTTGAATGCAGCTTTCAGCTAGCATCTCTCACTGGGGAGTTAGAACCTAGCCCAACTCGAAGTGAGGACATGCCGTGGAAATGCGCTATACCTAGGTCAGAAATCCAAGCTCTCCTGCATTGCAGCTGTCGAGGGCCATCTCTTTGGTGCTGGTAGACACTAACACTGGGAGGTGTGGAGGTCAAGCTGATGTTATGATCTTATGGGTTGTCGGATCGAACCTCATATCAGGCTCTGTTTTCAGGGAGGAGTCCACTTGAAGATTTTCTCCCAACTTGTCTCCCTCTCTCAAATAAATAAATAAATAAAACTTAAATAAAAGAATAAAATGTTATAAATGAATACCCAGAAGTTTAAACTTCTTTTGAGAGTTGAGAACTGGATAATATTGAGAAAGGAGGGACTCCTGGGTGGCTCAGTGGTTGAGAGCCTGCCTTGGGCTCGGAGCATGATCCTGGAGTCCCAGGATCGAGTCCTGCATCGGTCTCCCTGCATGGAGCCTGCTTCTACCTATACCTGTGTCTCTGCGTCTGTGTGTGTGTGTCTCTCATGAATCAATAAATAAAATCTTTTTTAAGAGTAGTAGCACAGCCTCATAGCAAGCGGGCCACCTCCAGAATAGCTAACAGCTGTGAACTTGGGCAAAAACAAATCTCCATTGTCTATACATGGCGACCCTGTGAGAGACCTACATTATACCTTCAAAAAGGGAGGGAAATCTTCTGGATTTGGCTGTTTTTCCTGCCCTTCCCACTAGTGGATACAGATAGCAGAGGTTCAACAATAGCATGTGGGGCCTTACTGCTGATGTTCAAGCGTTTAGAATGGGGCTTTGGTGCAGGATGCCTTGAAATGGCATTTTCTGCACAAACCATGTCCTGGATCATCCTATACATGCATGGAATATCTGCTCTTCATAATAAAAGCATCTGGATCTTGACTTCTTCCTTGCAAATTTGAATGCCTTTAATGTATTTTTGTTGACTGATTGCTGAGGTTAGGACTTCCAATACTATGTTGAATAGCAGTGGTGAGAGTGGATATCCCTGTCTTGTTCCTGATCTTAGGGGGAAGGCTCCGAGTGCTTCCCCACTGAGAATGATATTTCTTGTGGGATTTTCATAGATAGCTTTTAAGATCCTGAGGAATGTTCCCTCTATCCCTTAGTTAGTTGTAACTAAATCCCGCAAGAGCAGAACTAGCTGAAAGCTACATTCAAAGGCTGTTTGCCTCAGAGAGTTAAACTCAGGGTAGGGTAAATGAGCTTCCACACTTACTGTTGACATGAGTTTCTCTTGCCTTTTAAGAGGGCTGTGAGTCGCTGCTTTCCAGCAAGGCTTTTTTTCCCGTCAGAGTTACCCAGGTCCCATTTCCGTTGAGTGTCCTCCCGTACTTTCACCTATGTCGGAATGGCTTGACATGAGAGTCTAGTCAGAAGCTCCAATAAAGGAAGACTTGTGACTCACAGTTGACCATAGATCGGTCAAGATACAGACACAAACCGCTGAGCTCACCCTTTTATTTTTATTTGAAACTAGATTAACCCAAGAGTCCATTCAGGGACAGTGCTTAAGAGCAGTATCCTCTCATTTAAAGTGAGTCTGGCAGAGTTCTTAGGACTGTGCAATATATTGCACCAAAGGGACACTCAAAATTTGGACATTTTTAATCTTAGGGCATTTGAAGGTGCTCAACAGAAAATGTTTGTGTGGGCTGAATTATAGGGTTTAGGAGCGATATGGCCTCATTCCTGGGGCAAAGGGAAACAAAATTAGTTCTCTCCTTTCCAGATCTTTCCTCATTACTGTTTGAAATGTAGAATGTTGATCCTTTTACTAGATATTCCCATATTCTTCGTATTTCTAAATAGATCTCTGCTCACATTCAGAGCAAAGATGTGATGAGAGTGATGAGACTCTCACTCATATTGCCAAAATCTGAAGATTTTGAGAAGTTTTCACTTTGTCTCTGTACTCAGCCAAAATCTGAAGATTTTGAGAAGTTTTCACTTTGTCTCTGTACTGAGCATAATTGGGGTCTTTTTTGGTATATTTTTTATTGGAGTTTGATTTGCCAAAATATGGTATGACACCCAGTGCTCATCCCATCAAGTGCCCCCCTCAGTGCCCATCAACTAGGCACCCCATCCCCCCGCCCACCTCCTCTTCCACTAACCCTTGTTCGTTTCCCAGAGTTAGGAGTCTCACATGTTTTGACAACCTATCTGATATTTCCCGCTCATTTTCTCTTCTTTTCTTATAATCCCCTTCCCTATGTTTTACATTCCCCGCATTAACGATACAGCACTATTTGTCCTTCTCCAATTGACTTACTTCACTCAGCATAATACCCTCCAGTTCTATCCACATTGAAGCAAATGTGGGTATTCATTGTTTCTAATCGCTGAGTAATATTCAATTGTTTATATATACCACATCTTTTTTTTTTGGTATTTTTTTCGAGTTCAATTTGCCTACATATAGTATAACACCCAGTGCTTTAACTCTTTGAGAAACCTTCATACAGTTTTCCAGAGTGGATGTACCTGTTCGCATTCCCACCAACACTGCAGGAGGGTTCCCCTTTCTCCACAACCTCTCCAACATTTGTTATTTCCTGTCTTGTTAATTTTCACCATTCTCACGGGTGTGAGGTGGTATCTCATTGTGGTTTTGATTTGTATTTCCCTGGTGGCAAGTGATGCACAGCATTTTCTCATTGCTTTTTGGCCATGTCTCTGTCTTTCTCTGTGAAATTTCTGTTCATGTCCTCAGTCCATTTCATGATTGGATTGTTTTGTTTTGTTTTGTTTTTGCTGTTGAGTTTAATAAGTTCTTTATAGATTTGGATACTAGCCCTTTATGTAATATGTCATTTACAATTATCTTCTCCCATTCTGTATGTTGTCTTTTAGTTTTGTTGACTGTTTCTTTTGCTGTGCAGAAGCTTTTGATCTTAAGTCCCAATAGTTCATTTTTCCTTTTGTTTCCCTTGCCTTCATAGATGTGTCTTGCAAGAATTTTCTGTGGCTGGGGAGCCTGGGTGGCTCAGCGATTCAGCACTGCTTTCAGCCCAGGGCATGATTCTGGAGACCCTGGATCGAGTCCCCCATCGGGCTTCCTGCATGGAGCCTGCTTCTCCCTCTGCTTGTGTCTCTGCCTCTCTCTATTTTCTCTCTCTTTCTCCCTCTCTCTCTCTTTGTCTCTGTGTCTCACATGAATAAATAAATAAAATCTTAAAAAAGAAGTTGCTGTGGCCAAGTTCAAAAATGGTGTTGCTTGTGGTTTACTCTAGGATTTTGATAGATTATTGTCTCACATTTAAATCTTTTATCGCTTCTTTTTATTTTAATTGGAGTTCAATTTGCCAACATTTAGCATAACACCAAGTGCTCAACCGGACAAGTGCCCCCCTAAGTGCCCATCACCCAGTCAGCCCAACCCCCCGTCCACCTCTCCTTCCTCTACCCCCTGTTCGTTTCCCAGAGTTAGATGTCTCTCATGCTCTGTCACCCTATTTTCACTCATCCTCTCTCTTTCCCTTTATTCCCTTTCACTAATTTTTACATTCCCCAAATGAATGAGACCATATAATGTTTGTCCTTTTCTGATTGGCTTATTTCACTCAGCATAACAACCTCCAGTTCCATCCAAATAGAAGCAAAGGTGGGTATTTGTCATTTCAAACAGCTGAGTAATATTCCATTGTATACATATACCACATCTTCTTTAACCATTCATCTTTTGATGGACACCGAGGCTCCTTCCACAGTTTGACTATTGTAGACATGGCTACTAAAAACATCAGAGTGCAGGTGTCCCAGCGTTTCACTGCATCTGTATCTTGGGGGTAAATCCCCAACATTGCAATTGCTGGGTTGTAGGGCAGATCAAGTTTTAACTGTTTGAGGAACCTCCACAGTTTTCCAGAGTCGCTGTACCATTTAACACTCCCACCAACAGTACAGGAGGGTTTCCCTTTCTCCACATTGTCTCCAATTTTTTTGTTACCTGTCTTGTTAATTTTCCCCATTATCACTGGTGTGAGGTGGTATCTCATTGTATTTTTCATTTGTATTTCCCTGATGGTCAGTGATGTGGAGCATTTTCTCACGTGCTTGTTGGCCATCTCTATCTCTTCCTCTGTGAACTTTCTCTTGATGTATTTTGCCCATTTCATGATTGGGTTGTTTGGTCTTTGCTGTTCAGTTTAATAAATTCTTTATAGAACTTGGATACTAGCCCTTTATGTGATATGTCATTTGCA
Source organism: Canis lupus familiaris (assembly GCF_011100685.1). Lineage (NCBI taxonomy): Eukaryota > Metazoa > Chordata > Mammalia > Carnivora > Canidae > Canis > Canis lupus. The sequence goes on along the minus strand of NC_049260.1, from coordinate 49,400,276 downwards.
AATATCTTCTCCCATTCTGTAGGTTGTCTTTTAGTTTTGTTGACTGTTTCTTTGCTGTGAAGAAGCTTTTTATCTTGATGAAGTCCCAATAATTCATTTTTGCTTTTTTTCTCTTGCCTTCATGGATGTATCTTGCAAGAAGTTGCTGTGGATGAGTTCAAAAAGGGTGTTGCCTGTGTTCTCCTCTATGATTTTTGATGGAATCTTGTCTCATATTTAGATCTTTAATCCATTTTGAGTTTCTCTTTGTGTATGGTGTAAGACAATGGTCTAGATTCATTTTTCTGGATGTGGATGTCCAATTTTCCCAGCACCATTTATTAAAGAGACTGTCTTTTTTCCAGTGGATAGTCTTTCCTCCTTTGTCGAATATTAGTTGACCATAAAGTTGAAGGTCAACTTCTGGATTCTCTATTCTGTTCCATGGTCTATGTGTCTGTTTTTGTGCCAGAACCACACGGTCTTGATGACTACAGCTTTGTAGTACAACCTGAAATCTGCCATTGTGATGCTCCCAGGTATGGTTTTCTTTTTTAATATGCCCCTGGCTATTCAGGGTCTTTTCTGATTCCACACAACTCTTAAGATGATTTGTTCCAACTCTCTGAAGTAAATTCATGGTATTTTTATAGGGATTGCATGAAATGTGTAAATTGCCCTGGATAACATTGACATTTTCACAATCTTAATACTTCCAATCCATGAGCGTGGAATATTTTTCCATCTCTTTGTGTCTTCCTCAATTTCTTTCAGAAGTATTCTGTAGGTTTTAGGCTATAGATCCTTTACATCTTTGGTTAGGTTTATTCCTAGATATCTTCGGCTTTTGGGTGCAATTGTATTTTTTTTTAAATTTATTTATTTATGATAGTCACAGAGAGAGAGAGAGGCAGAGACACAGGCAGAGGGAGAAGCAGCTCCATGCACCGGGATCCCGACGTGGGATTCGATCCCGGGTCTCCAGGATCGCGCCCTGGGCCAAAGGCAGGTGCCAAACCGCTGCGCCACCCAGGGATCCCTGGGTGCAATTGTAAATGGGATTGACTCCCTCATTTTTCTTTCGTCAGTCTCATTGTGAGTGTATAGAGATGCCACTGACTTCTGGGCATTGATTTTGTATCCTGCCACACTGCATAATTGCTGTTTGAGTTGTAGCAACCTTGGGGTGAAGTCTTTTGGGTTTTCTATGAAAATATGTCATTTGCGAAGAGGGAGAGTTTTACTTCTTCTTTGCCAATTTGAATGCCTTTTATTTCTTTTTGTTGCCTGATTGTTGAGGCTAGGACTTCTAGTACTCTGTTGAATAGCAGTGGTGAGAATGGACATCCTGTCTTGTTCCTGATCTTAGGGGAAAGGCTCCAAGTGCTTCACCATTGAGAATGATACTTGCTGTGGGCTATTCATAGATGGCTTTTAAGATGCTGAGGAATGTTCCCTCTATCCCTACTCTCTCAAGAGTTTTGATCAGGAATGGATGGATGCTCTATTTTGTCAAATGCTTTCTCTGCATCTATTGAGAGGATCCTATGGTTCTTGTTTTTTTCTCTTATTGATATGATAAATCACATTGATTGCTTTATGAGTGTTGAACTAGCCTTGCATCCTGGGGATAAATCCCACTTGGTCATGGCAAATAATCTTCTTAACATATTTTTGGATCCAATTGGCCAGTATCTTGTTGAGAATTTTCGCATCTGAGTTCATCAGGGAGATTGGTCTATAAATCTCCTTTTTGGTGGGGTCTTTGTCTGGTTTTGGAATGAAGGTGATGCTGGCCTCATCGAACGAGTTTGGAAGTACTCCGTCTCTTTTTATCTTTTTGAACCCCTTTAGTAGAATCGGTATGGTTTCTTCTTTAAACGTTTGATAGAATTCCCCTGGGAAGCTATCTGGCCCTGGACTTTTGTGTCTTGGGAGGTTTTTGATGACTGCTTCAATTTCCTCCCTGGTAATCAGTCTGTTCAGGTTTTATATTTCTTCCTCTTCCAGTTTTGGTAGTTTGTGTTTTTCAGAAATGCCTCCAGTTCTTCTAGATTGCCTAATTTCTTTGTATATATCTGCTAATAATACATTTTTAAAATCATGTCTATTTCCTTGAAATTGGTTGTGATCTCTCCTTTTTCATTCGTGCTTTTATTAGAGTCTTTTCTCTTTTGTGTTTCATAATCCTAGCTAATGGTTTATCTATCCTATTAATTCTTTCAAAGAACCAACTTCTGGTTTTGTTGATCTTTTCCACAGTTCTTCTGGTCTCTATTTCATTGAGTCTGCTCGAATCTTTATTAACTCTCTTCTTCTGCTGGGTGTAGGACCTATTTGCTGTTTTTTCCCCAGCTTCTTTAGGTGCAAGGTTAGCTTTTGTATTTGAGTTCTTTCCAGTTTTTGGATGGATGGTTGTATTGCGATGTATTTCCCCCTCAGACCTGCTTTTGCTGTATCCCAAAGATTTTGAATGGTTGTATCATCATTCTCATTAGTTTCCATGAATCTTTTTAATTCTTCCTTAATTTCCTGGTTGACCCTTTCATCTTTGAGCAGGATGGTCTTTAACCTCCGTGTGTTTGAATTTCTTGCAAATTTCTTCTGGTGATTGAATTCAAATTTCAAAGCATTATGGTCTGAATATATACAGGGGACAAACCCAATCCTTTGGTATCAGTTAAGACCTGAGTTGTGAACCAGGATGTGGTCTATTCTGGCAAAAGTTCCATGTGCATTTGAGTAGAATGTATTCAGTTAGGTTCAGATGTAAACTTATGTAAATTACTGTGAAACCCCTGTGGTCCAGTGTAACATTTAAAGCTCCTGTTTCTTTGGAGATGTTGTGCCTAGAAGATCTGTCATTTGCAGGAGGCGCCGGCTCTCAGGATAAGTGTATTATTATCTAAGTATGCCTTAACTTTGGTTATTAATTGATTGATATACTTGGCAGCTCCCATATTCAGGGCATAAATATTCATGATTCTTAGGTCCTCTTGTTGGATAGATCCTTTAAGTATGATATAGTGTCCCTCTTCATCTCTTACTACAGTCTTTGGGATAGCTTTAATTTATCTGATATAAGGACTGCTACCCGTGCTTTCTTTTGAGGGCCATTTGAATCATAAATGGTTCTCCAACCTTTCATTTTCAGGCTAAGTGTCCTTAGGTCTAAAGTGAGTCTCTTGTAGACAGGAAATAGATGGGTATTGCTTTTTCTATCCAGTCTTAAACCCTGTGCCTTTTGATGGGATCATTTAGCCCATTCACGTTCAGAGTTACTATTGAAAGATATGAATTTAGTGTCATCATAATACCTCTCCAGTCCCTGTTTTTATGGCTTATTTCTTTGGGCTTCCTCTTTCTTTTTCAGGGTCCCCCTTAGTATTTCTTGCAGAGCTGGTTTGGTGACCACATATTCTGTTTTAAAATATTTTATTTATTTATTCATAGAGAAAGAGAGAGAGAGGCAGAGACACAGGCAGAGGGAGATGCAGGCTCCATTCAGGGACCCCAATGTGGGCCTTGATCCTGGGACTTCAGGGTCACACCTGGGCCGAAGGCAGATGCTAAACTGCTGAGCTACCCAAGGATCCCCTGTGGTTACATATTCTTTCAGTTTCTGCCTTGCTTGGAAGCTCTTTATCTCTCCTATTCTCAACAAGAGCCTTGCTGGATATTCTTGTCTGCAGGATCTTGTCATTTAGGACCAGGAATATATACTGCCAGCCCTTTCTGGTGTGCCAGGTCACTGTGGAAAGGTATGCTGTTAATCTAATATTTTTCTTGATACAAGTTTGGGATCTCTTGTGTCTTGCTGCTTTAAGGATTTTCTCTTTATCTTTGGAGTTTGCAAGTTTCACTATTAAATATCAAGGTGTTGAATGGTTTTTATTGATTTTAGGGGGGACCTCTCTATCTCCTGGATCTGAATGCCTGTTTCCCTCCCCAAGTTCTCAGCTATGATTTGTTCAAGTACACTTTCTGATCCTCTGTCCTTTTCGGTGCCCTCTGGAACCCCAATTAAACGTAGATTTTTTTCCTTCAAAGGTGCTCATTTATTACCCTTAACCTTTCCTCATGGTCTTTTAATTGTTGTTCTCTTTCTTCCTCAGCTTCCTTCTTTCCCATCAACTTGTCTTCTATGTCACTCAATCTTTCTTCTACCTCATTAACTCTCATCGTTAGGACCTCCTGTTTGAATTGCATCTCATTTAATTGATTTTTAATTTTGGCCTGATTAGACCTAAATCTGCAGTCATGAAGTCTCTTGAATCCTTTATGCTTTTTTTCTGGAGCCACCAGTAGCTTCATAATTGTGCTTCTGAATTGGTTTTCTGACCTTGAATTGTAATCCAAATTTTGTAACTTTGTGGCAGTCTGTATTGTTTCTGATTTTTTCTTTTGTGGTGAGTTCTTCTTTCTAGTCATTTTGCTCATTGCAGAGTGGCTAAAAACGTGTTGTACTGGAAAAAGAAGAAAAAAAAAAGAAAACAAACCAAAACAACAAAACAAGGAGGGGGTATCCTCTGGTTCTATATACTGTAAGTCCCTCGAATTCCCCTGGAGCTTTCCAATGCTGCTTGGTCAAGAACTTGCTCTTCCTCTGTCTTTCCATCTGGTCTTCTGGGGGAGGATCTGCTGTGCTGATTCTCTGGTTGTGTATATCTGGGGTTGCTGCCTCACCTCCTGCCAGGTGCAGGGCCCAGTGGGAGGAGCTGTTTACCCCATAGGCCCCTGTTCTGTGGTGGCCCCTGTCAGGCACAGGGTGACACCAGGAGGGACAACACCACTGGCGGCACCTAGCTCTCCAGCTCTGGAGTCAGCTCCTGCAGTAACTAAGGCAGCTCCCAGTCCTCACTTGCCTGGTTGCTCCAGTGGCGTGGGGCACTGAACTGCAGAGCTTGGGGGCTCTTGGCGACAGGAGCGGCCTCTCTGTCCTGTGCCCTCCCCGCCTCTGCCTGACCCGGAGGGAGTGAAGGTTCCTGGGCTGTGTCCCTTGGCACCCTGGGATCCGGAGCTTGTGCTGCTAGAGTCATGCCACTGGGGCTATGGCTCCCGAAGGCATCAGGGCGCAGCCCCCCTCTGCCTGCAGCCACCACCTGAGCTTCTGCCTGAGACCCCACCTGGCGTTTGCTCCAGCCCTTTACCGAGCTTGGCTTGACGCTCATGGGGCTCTCTCCCCAAGGCGCATTTCCTCTGTTAGTGACTCTGGGAAACTGTGGCTCCACTGCCCCCCTGTGGTTCTGCCCGAGTTCCTTGCTAAGCATCTTTCCCTCTGGGAAGAATCTGGTGCGGAATTTTAAACTTCCTGCTTCTCCTGGACAGGGCTTTCCTGTCCCGGGGCGCTTTCAGTTGCCGGCCTTAGCCTTGCTCCTCACGGGGGCCCCTCCCCACTTGATTCTTTTTTATTTTATTTTTTTCCGTCTTCCTACCTTGTTAAACGTGCAAACTGTTCTCTCTGTAGCATTCCAGCTGTTCTCTCTCTTTTTTTTAATATTTTTTTTCAATTTTTATTTATTTATGATAGTCACAGAGAGAGAGAGGGAGAGAGAGAGAGAGGCAGAGACATAGGCCGAGGGAGAAGCAGGCTCCATGCACCGGGAGCCCGATGTGGGATTCGATCCCGGGTCTCCAGGATCGCGCCCTGGGCCAAAGGCAGGCGCCAAACCGCTGCGCCACCCAGGGATCCCCCAGCTGTTCTCTCTTTAAATTTCAGGTCAAATTAATAGATTCTCAGGAGGATTTGAAAGTTATCTAGGTAGGTTGGGGACAGGTGACTGGAGACCCTACTCCGCCATCATTCCCTGCCCCCCAATTTCACATCTTCCTTCGATGGACACCAAGGCTCCTTCCACAGTTCGGCTATTGTGCACATTGCTGTTATAAAAATTGGGGTGCAGATGTCTCGGTCTTTCACTGCATCAGTATCTTTTTTTTTAATGAGAGTTCAATTTGCCAACATATAGCATGTCACCCAGTGCTCATTCCGTCTAGTGCCCCCCTTGATGCCCATCACCCAGCCACCCCAACACCCCACCCACCTGCCCTTCCACTAGCTTGTTCATTTCCCAGTGTTAGGAGTCGTTCATGTTCTGTCACCCTCTCTGATAGTTCCCACTCATTTTCTCTCCTTTCCCCTTTAATCCCTTTCATTATTTTTTCTATTCCCCAAATCAATGAGACCATATAATGTTTGTCCTTTTCCAATTGACTTATTTCACTCAGCATAATACCCTCCAGTTCCATCCACATCGAAGTCAAGGATGGGTATTTGTCCTTTCTAATGTCTGAGTAATATTCCATTGTATACAAAGACCACATCTTCTTTATCCATTCATCTTTCAATGGACACTGAGGCTCCTTCCACAGTTTTGCTATTATGGACATTGCTGCTATAAACATTTGGTGCAGGTGTTTCAGCATTTCACTGCATCTATATCTTTGGGGTAAATCCCCAGCAGTGCAATTGCTGGGTTGTAGAGCAGTTCTATGTTTAACTCTTTGAGGAACCTCCACAGAGTTTTCCAGAGTGGCTGGACCAGTTCACATTCCCACTAACAGTGCAAGAGGGTTTCTCTTTCTCCACATCCTCTCCAACATTTGTTGTTTCCTGTCTTGTTGATTTTCACCATTCTCACTAGTGTGAGGTGGTATCTCATTGTGGTTTTGATTTTTTTTTACAGTATGACATATTTCCTCTTTTTATTTATTTTTTTAATAATAAATTTATTTTTTATTGGTGTTCAATTTGCCAACATACAAAATAACTCCCAGTGCTCATCCCGTCAAGTGCCCCCCTCATTGCCCATCACCCATTCACCCCCACCCCCCACCCTCCTCCCCTTCCACCACCCCTAGTTCATTTCCCAGAGTTAGGATTTGTATTTCCCTGATGGCAGGTGATGTGGAGCATTTTCTCATGTGCTTGTTGGCCATGTGTATGTCTTCTTTGGTGAAATTTCTGTTCATGTCCTTTGCCCATTTTATGATTGGATTGTTTGTTTCTTTGCTGTTGAGTTTAATAAGTCCTTCATAGATCTTGGATACTAGCCCTTTATCTGATATGTCATTTGCAAATATCTTCTCCCATTCTGTATGTCGTCCTTAGTTTTGTTGACTGTTTCTTTTGCTGTGCAGAAGCTTTTTATCTTGATGAAATCCCAATAGTTCATTTTTGCTTTTGTTTCCCTTACCTTCAAGACGTATCTTGCAGGAAGTTGCTGTGGCCATATTCAAAAAAGGTGTTGTCTGTGTTCTCCTCTAGGATTTTGATAGAATCTTGTCTCCCATTTAGATCTTTCATCCATTTTGAGTTTATCATTGTATATGGTATAAGAGAATGGTCTAGTTTCAGTCTTCTGCACGTGGCTGTCAATTTTCCCACCATCATATATTGAGGAGGTTGTCCTTTTTCCAGTGGATTATCTTTTCTTTTTTGTCGAATATTAGTTGACCATATAGTTGAGGGCCCATTTCTGGGTTCTCTATTCTGGTCCATTGATTATGTGTCTGTTTTTGTGGCAGTACCATATGTCATGATGATTACAGCTTTGTAGTACAACCTGAAATCTGGCATTGTGATGCCCCCAGCTCTGGTTTTCTTTTCCAATATTCCCCTGGCTATTTGGGTTCTTTTCTGATTTCATCTCATGAGAAATTTGCCATTTTATGTACTCCTTTCCACCCCCTTTTTTTTAACATTTTTAAAAATTTTTATTTATTTATGATAGTCACAGAGAGAGAGAGAGAGGCAGAGACATAGGCAGAAGGAGAAGCAGGCTCCATGCACCGGGAGCCTGATGTGGGATTCGATCCCGGGTCTCCAGGATCGCGCCCTGGGCCAAAGGCAGGTGCTAAACCGCTGCGCCAACCAGGGATCCCTTCCACCCTTTTCCTCTTTTTTAATTTCATCTGCATTAAACTAGGAAGATTAGCAGAGTGTTTGGGCTTGTGGGGTAGATATGGACACTGGGCCCCTAAAAGTTTGGTTCTAGAACTATATGGACTTTGGGAGGTCTAGGGCATTTGAAGGTGCCCAATAGAGCACATTTATATTTAGACTGAGCAATAGGTTTTAGGAGGGCTCTGGTCTCATTTTTGGGGAAGTAGAAACAAATTTAGACATCTCATTCCCAGATTTATCCCATTCTTGTTCAAAATGTAGAACTTTGGTTCTCATGTGGACATTCCCATCACCTTGCTATATTTCTAACAAGTTCTTGTTTTATAGTCCATGTCAATGGGGCTCTGACTCAGAGAGCCAGCTCTCAGTGATTGCTGGTGAGTTCCCCATAGGGCCTAGGCTAACCAAGTTAATCAATGTCTAATATCTTCCCACCCCTCCAAAAAAACCTGGCTTTCTTGTCCTGAATGCTTGCTGATTATCCAGCTGTGTCAAAGTTGGTGATGGGCAACCAGCTTGCCTCTCATCCCTATTGACCTATTGACTTCATTCTGAAAAACCAAAGGTTCATACATGTGAAGTATGCTCTGGGACCTGGTCAATACAGAAAGGGCCCTTTCAAAGAATACAAACCCAAATTCTAGTTTCAAACACTTCTTTTTCTTGTTGTTGTTGCCTGATTGCTGAGGCAAGGACGTCTAGTACTAGTTGAAGAGCAGTGGTGAGAGTGAATATACCTGTCTTGTTCCTGATGTTAGGGGAAAGGCTCCCAGTGCTTCCCCATTGAGAATGATATTTGCTGTGGGCTTTTCATAGATGGCTTTTAAGATGTCGATGGCAAGTGATGCAGAGCATTTTCTCATGTGCGTGTTGGCCATGTCTATGTCTTCCTCTGTGAGATTTCTCTTCATGTATTTTGCCCATTTCATGATTGGATTGTTTCTTTGGTGTTGAGTTTAATAAGTTCTTTATAGAGCTTGGAAACTAGCCCTTTATCTGATAAGTCATTTGCAAATATCTTATCCCATTCTGTAGGTTGTCTTTGAGTTTTGTTGACTGTATCCTTTGCTGTGCAAAAGCTTCTTATCTTGATGAAGTCCCAATAGTTCATTTTTGCTTTTGTTTCTTTTGCCTTCCTGGATGTATCTTGCAAGAAGTTACTGTGGCTGAGTTCAAAAAAGGTGTTGCCTGTGTTCTCCTCTAGGATTTTGATGGAATCTTGTCTCACATGTAGATATTTCATCCATTTTGAGTTTATCTTTGTGTATGGTGAAAGAGAGTGGTCTAGTTTCATTCTTCTGCATGTGGATGTCCAATTTTCCCAGCACCATTTATTGAAGAGACTGTCTTTCTTCCAGTGGATAGTCTTTCCTCCTTTATTGAATATTAGTTAACCATAAATTTCAGGGTCCACTTCTGGGTTCTCTATTCTGTTCCATTGATCTATGTGTCTGTTTTTGTGCCAGTACCACAGTGTCTTGATGACCACAGCTTTGTAGTACAACCTGAAATCTGGCATTGTGATGCCCCCAGATATGGTTTTCTTTTTTAAAATTCCCCTGGCTATTCGGGGTCTTTTCTGATTCCACACAAATCTTAAAATAATTTGTTCTAACTCTCTGAAGAAAGTCCATGGTATTTTGATAGGGATTGCACTAAACATGTAAATTGCCCTGGGTAACATTGACATTTTGGCAATATTAATTCTGCCAATCCATGAGCATGGAATATTTTTCCATCTCTTTGTGTCTTCCTCAATTTCTTTCAGAAGTGTTCTATAGTTTTTAGGGTATACATCCTTTACTTCTTTTTTTTTAATTTATTTTTTATTGGTGTTCAATTTACTAACATACAGAATAACACCCAGTGCCCGTCACCCATTCACTCCCACCCCCCGCCCTCCTCCCCTTCTACCACCCCTAGTTTGTTTCCCAGAGTTAGCAGTCTTTACGTTCTGTCTCCCTTTCTGATATTTCCCACACATTTCTTCTCCCTTCCCTTATATTCCCTTTCATTATTATTTATATTCCCCAAATGAATGAGAACATATAATGTTTGTCCTTCTCCGACTGACTTACTTCACTCAGCATAATACCCTCCAGTTCCATCCACGTAGAAGCAAATGGTGGGTATTTGTCATTTTTAATAGCTGAGTAATATTCCATTGTATACATAAACCACATCTTCTTGATCCATTCATCTTTCGTTGGACACCGAGGCTCCTTCCACAGTTTGGCTATCGTGGCCATTGCTGCTATAAACATCGGGGTGCAGGTGTCCCGGCGTTTCATTGCATTTGTATGTTTGGGGTAAATCCCCAACAGTGCAATTGCTGGGTCGTAGGGCAGGTATATTTTTAACTGTTTGAGGAACCTCCACACAGTTTTCCAGAGTGGCTGCACCAGTTCACATTCCCACCAACAGTGTAAGAGGGTTCCCTTTTCTCCGCATCCTCTCCAACATTTGTTGTTTCCTGCCTTGTTAATTTTCCCCATTCTCACTGGTGTGAGGTGGTATCTCATTGTAGTTTTGATTTGTATTTCCCTGATGGCAAGTGATGCAGAGCATTTTCTCATATGCATGTTGGCCATGTCTATGTCTTCCTCTGTGAGATTTCTGTTCATGTCTTTTGCCCATTTCATGATTGGATTGTTTGTTTCTTTGGTGTTGAGTTTAAGAAGTTCTTTAGAGATCTTGGAAACTAGCCCTTTATCTGATATGTCATTTGCAAATATCTTCTCCCATTCTGTAGGTTGTCTTTGAGTTTTGTTGACTGTATCCTTTGCTGTGCAAAAGCTTCTTATCTTGATGAAGTCCCAATAGTTCATTTTTGCTTTTGTTTCTTTTGCCTTCGTGGATGTATCTTGCAAGAAGTTACTATGGCCGAGTTCGAAAAGGGTGTTGCCTGTGGTCTTCTCTAGGATTTTGATGGAATCTTGTCTCACATTTAGATCTTTCATCCATTTTGAGTTTATCTTTGTGTATGGTGAAAGAGAGTGGTCTAGTTTCATTCTTCTGCATGTGGATGTCCAATTTTCCCAGCACCATTTATTGAAGAGACTGTCTTTCTTCCAATGGATAGTCTTTCCTCCTTTATCGAATATTAGTTGACCATAAATTTCAGGGTCCACTTCTGGGTTCTCTATTCTGTTCCATTGATCTATGTGTCTGTTTTTGTGCCAGTACCACAGTGTCTTGATGACCACAGCTTTGTAGTACAACCTGAAATCTGGCATTGTGATGCCTCCAGATATGGTTTTCTTTTTTAAAATTCCCCTGGCTATTCGGGGTCTTTTCTGATTCCACACAAATCTTAAAATAATTTGTTCTAACTCTCTGAAGAAAGTCCATGGTATTTTGATAGGGATTGCACTAAACATGTAAATTGCCCTGGGTAACATTGACATTTTGGCAATATTAATTCTGCCAATCCATGAGCATGGAATATTTTTCCATCTCTTTGTGTCTTCCTCAATTTCTTTCAGAAGTGTTCTATAGTTTTTAGGGTATACATCCTTTACTTCTTTGGTTAGGTTTATTCCTAGGTATCTTATGCTTTTGGGTGCAATTGTCAATGGAATTGACTCCTTAATTTCTCTTTCTTCAGTCTCATTGTTAGTGTATAGAAATGCCACTGATTTCTGGGCATCGATTTTGTATCCTGCCACGCTACCAAATTGCTGTATGAGTTCTAGCAATCTTGGGGTGGAGACTTTTGGGTTTTCTATGTAGAGTATCATGTCATCGGTGAAGAGGGAGAGTTTGACTTCTTCTTTGCCAATTTGAATGTCTTTAATGTCTTTTTGTTGTCTGATGGCTGAGGCTAGGACTTCCAGTACTATATTGAATAGCAGTGGTGAAAGTGGACATCCCTGTCTTGTTCCTGATCTTAAGGGAAAGGCTCCCAGTACTTCCCCATTGAGAATGATATTTGCTGTGGGCTTTTCGTAGATGGCTTTTAAGATGTCGAGGAAAGTTCCCTCTATCCCTACACTCTGAAGAGTTTTGATCAGGAATGGATGCTGTATTTTGTCAAATGCTTTCTGTGCATCTATTTACAGGATCATATGGTTCTTGTTTTTTCTCTTGTTGATATGATCAATAACATTGATTGTTTTACAAGTTTGAACCAGCTTTGCACCCTGGGGATAAATCCCACTTGGTCATGGTGAATAATCTTCTTTATCTACATGTTGGATCCTATTGGCTAGTCTCTTGTTGAGAATTTTTGCATCTGTGTTCATCAGGGAGATTGGTCTATATTTCTCCTTTTTTGTGGGGTCTTAGGTTTTGGAATTAAGGTGATGCTGGATTTTTAGAACGAGTTTGGAAGTACTCCATCTCTTTCTATCTTTCCAAACAGCTTTCTTAGATTAAGTATGGTTTCTTTTTTAAATGTTTGATAGAATTCCCCTGGGAACCCATCTGGCCCTGGACTTTCGTGTCTTGGGAGGTTTTTGATGACTGCTTCAATTTCCTCCCTGGTTATTGGCCTGTTCAGGTTTTCTATTTCGTCCTGTTCCAGGTTTGGTAGTTTGTGTTTTTCCAGAAATGCTTCCATTTCTTGTAGATTGCCTAATTTCTTTGTATATATTGGCTCATAATATGTTTTTTAAATCGTTTGTATTTCCTTGGTATTGGTGGTGATACCTCCTTTCTCATTCTTGATTTTATTAATTTGAGTCTTTTCTCTCTTCTTTTTAATAAGGCTGGTTAATGGTTTATCTATCTTATTAATTCTTTCAAAGAACCAACTCCTGGTTTTGTAGATCTGTTCCACAGTTCTTCTGGTCTCTATTTCCTTGAGTTATCCTCGAATCTTTATTGTCTTCTTCTGCTGGGTAAAGGTTTCATTTGCTGTTTTTTCTCCAGCTCCATTAGGTGCAAGGCTAGCTTTTGTATTTGTGTTCTTTTCAGTTTTTGGATGGATGCTTGTATTGCGATGTAATTCCCCTTCAAGACTGCTTTTGTTGTATCCTAAAGATTTTGAACGGTTGTATCTTCTTTCTCATTAGTTTCCATGAGTATTTTTAATTCTTCTCTAATTTCATGGTTGACTCTTTCATCTTTGAACAGCATGGTCCTTAGCCTCCATGTGTTTGAAATCCTTCCAAACTTCTTTTTGTTATTTAGTTCTAGTTTCACAGCATTATGGTCTTAAAATATGCAGGGGACAATCGCAATCTTTTGCTATCGATTAAAACCTGATATGTGACCCAGTATGTGATCTATTCTGGAGAAAGTTCCATGTGCACTTAAGAAGAATATGTATTCAGTTGCATTTGGATGTAAAATTCTGTAAATATCTGTGAAATCCATCTGTTCCAGTGTATCATTTAAAGCTCTTGTTTCTTTGGAAATGTTGTGCTTAGAAGATCTTTCAACTGTACAAAATGCCATATTCCAGTCTCCAGGTATAAGTATATTATTATCTAAGTATGTCTTAACTTTGGTTATTAATTGATTGGTATACTTTGCAGCTCCCACATTCAGGGCATAAATATTCATGATTGTTAGGTCCTCTTGTTGGATAAATCCTTGAAGTATGATATAGTGTCCCTCTTCATCTCTTACTAGTCTTTGGGATACACTTTAATTTATCTGATATGAGGGTGGCTATCCCTGCTTTCTTTTGAGGACCACTTGAATGGTAAATGGTTCTCCAACCTTTTATTTTCAGGCTGTAGGTGTCCTTATGTCTAAATGAGTGTCTTGCAGATAGCAAATAGATGGGTCCTGCTTTTTTATCCAGTCTGAAACCCTGCGCCTTTTGATGGGATCATTAAGCCCGTTCACGTTCAGAGTTACTATTGAAAGATATGAATTTAGTGTCACCATGAAACCTATTCCGTCCCTGTTTTGTGGATTGTTTCCTTGGACTTCCTCTTTCTTTTACAGCGTCCCCCTTAATATTTCTTGCAGAGTTGGTTTGGTGGTCACATACTATTTCAGTTTCTGCTTATCTTGGAAGCTCTTTATCTCTCCTGATATTCTGAATGGGAACCTTGCTGGATAGAGTATTTGTGGCATCATGTTTTTCTCATTTAAGACCCTGAATATATTCTGCCAGCCCTTTCTGGCCTGCCAGGTCTCTGTGGAGAGGTCTGCTGTTAACCTAATACCTCTCCCCTAATACCTCTCCCCTCTCCCTCTTAGGTATCTTTTGTCTCTTGTTGCTTTAAGAATCTTCTCTTTATCTTTGGAATTTTGAAGTTTCACTATTAAATGTTGGGGTGTTTAACGGTTTTTATTGATTAAAGGGAGGGACCTCTCTATCTCCTGGATCCGAATGCCTGTTCCCCTTCTCAAGTTCAGGAAGTTCTCAGCTATGATTTGTTGAAATACACTTTCTGGTCCTCTGTCTCTTTTGGTGCCCTCTAGAACCCCAACTGAACGTAGATTTTTCCTTCTGAGGCAGTCATTTATTTCCCTTAACCTTTCTTCATGATGTTTTTTTTTTATTTATTTTATTTTATTTTTTTTATTGGTGTTCAATTTACTAACATACAGAATAACACCCAGTGCCCGTCACCCATTCACTCCCACCCCCTGCCCTCCTCCCCTTCTACCACCCCTAGTTCGTTTCCCAGAGTTAGCAGTCTTTACATTCTGTCTCCCTTTCTGATATTTCCCACACATTTCTTCTCCCTTCCCTTATATTCCCTTTCACTATTATTTATGATGTTTTAATTGTTTTTCTCTTTTTCCCTCAGCTTCCTTCCTTGCTATCAACTTGTCTTCTATGTCACTCACTCATTCTTCTACCTCTTTAACCCTTGTTGTTAGGACCTCCAGTTTGGATTACATCTCATTTAATTGATTTTTAATTTCAGCCTGATTAGATCTAAATTCTGCAGTCATGATGTGTCTTGAATCTTTTATGCTTTTTTTTTGTAGAGCCCCCAGTAGCTTTATAATTGTGCTTCTGAATTGGCTTTCTGACTTTGAATTGTAATCCAAATTCTATAACTCTGTGGGAGAGAGGTATGTTTCGGATTCTTCCTTTTGTGGTGAGTTTTTCCTTCTAGTCATTTTGCTCAGTGCAGAGTGACTAAAAACAAGTTGTAGTAGAAAAAGGAGAAAAAGAGAGATAAGGGGGGGAAACAAATAGAAAACAAAAAACAAGGAGGGGTATCCTCTGATTGTATGTAATGTAACTCCCTAGACTTCCCCTGGCACTTTCCAGGGATGCCTGGTCAAGAACTTGCTCTTCCCCTGTCCTTCCCACCGGCCTTCTGTGGGAGGGGCCTTCTGTGCTGAATATCAGGTTTTTGTACCTGGCGGAGCTGCCCAGCCCCCTGTCAGTTACATAGCTCAGTGGGAGCTGTTTATCCTGTGAGGCCTCTGCTCCCTGTCAGCCCTGCTCAATTCCAGGTACAAGTTGACACCAGGGGGAACAACAACAGTGGCGGCCGCCAGCTCTCCAGCTCTGGAGTCAGCTCCAGCAGTAACTACCACAGAGTCCCAGGGCACAGGGGGCCTGGGTGCTCCGGGGGCAGGGGCTCCAATCTGCACATCTTAGGGCCAGCCGGTGGCAGGAGCATCCTTGCTGCCTGTGTCCTCCCGGCCTCCGCATGTCCTGGGGGGAACGCTGGATCCTGGGCTGTGTCCCTCGACGCCTTGGGCTCCAGGGCCTGCACTGCTGGAATTGCACTCCCCGGGCTGCACAGCCCCCTCCTCGTGGAGCCACTGCTTGAGCCCCCGCCCGAGCTGCTCCTGGGCCATGCAGCCTCTTCCGTGTGGAGCCACTGCCTGAGTTGCCACCTCAGTTGTTCCTTGTGCTGTGCAGTCCCCTGTGCGTGGAGCTGCTGCCAGAGCCGCCACCTGATCTGCTACCAGGGCCCCGCAGGGCGGGAACTCCAGCCCTGTACGGAGCTCGGCCCGCAGTGTGTGGTGCGCTCATCCCTGGGGTGTAGTTCCTCTGTTAGTGCCCCTGGGACTCTGAGGGCTTCCCTGCCCCTCCTGGGATCCTGCCCGAGTTCCCTGCGAGTGCCTTTCCATCCGGGAAGATTGGTAGTTTCTGCTTCTCCGGGACTGGGCTTTCCTGTCCTGAGGGCACTGGTTGCCTGGCCTTATCCTGGCTGCTCACGGGGACCCCTCCCCCTTAGATGCTTTTTTATTTCTTTATTTGTTTTCCATCTTCCTACCTTGTTAGATGCACAAGCTCGTCTCACTGTAGCATTCCAGCTGTTCTCTCTTTAAATCTCAGGCTGAATTCATATGTTTTCAGGATGATGTGAAAATTATCTAGGAAGGTGGTGGGGACAGGTGACTTGGGGACCCTACTCTTCTGCATCTTGCCCCGCCTCCAGGGAACTTCTTTCTTGATTTAAGAAACAACCTGGATAGAGGGGTTAATAGAGAAGAAGGATAAATCTAAATAACAACAGAAGCGACAATTTACTGAATACATTTTCTATGCCTGGCTATTTGCTCTCTTTTTACATATATTAGCTCATTTAATGATCACAGTAATGTGTGAGAGTTTATTACACTCATTTTTTTAAAACGAGGAAAACTAAACAAATAAACAAAGTCACCTAATTAGTAAAAACCAGAACTACATTTAGGTAACTAAAGTATATAAAAGAATTATAAAGCTAAATAAAACTTCAAAGGATACCTGATATCACTCCTCATTACTTCTATTGAGGCTGCCTCAGACCCTCTAGCCAACCCAGTAGTCTTAATCTGTAGCAAACAGCCTTAGCCCATGTGATTGATTAATCTTTCTTTGTATATGTATAGATAACGTATTCTTTTCTAGAAAGAACAGAGGATATATGCACATCATGAAACACAAACCAGGCTCCCTTATACAACCCTCAGGCACTAAAGGGCCAGATTCCCTTGCACAACCCCTGAAAACTGAGATAACATCTAAAGCTGCTACCATTGAGTTTGCACAAAATCCAGAAATTTTACAGACCAGTGTACTCCCTTTATTGATTTTTAAAAAGATTTTATTTATTTATTCATGAGAGTCACGGATACAGAGAGAGAGGCAGAGACACAGGCAGAGGGAGAAGCAGGCTACATGCAGGGAGCCTGATGTGGGACTCGATCCTGGGTCTCCAGGATCACACCCCAAGCTGAAGGTGGCGCTAAACCACTAAGTCACTGGGGCTGCCCCTCCCTTTATTTATTAACTACCCTAAACCCCTTTAAAAGCTTCTGGGCCTAACAGAAACATCAATCACAGTTAAACTTTTTTTTGATGGTCTTCAAATCACTTTATTTGTATTTTATTTTATTTTATTGAGTTCAATTTGCCAACATATAGCATAACACCCAGTGCTCATCCCATCAAGTGCCCCCCTCAGTGCCCATCACCCAATGACCCCCACCCCCCCACCCACCTCCCTTTCCACCACCCCTTGCTCATTTCCCAAAGTTAGGAGTCTCTCATGTTCTGTCTCCTTCTCTGATATTTCCCATTCACTTTCTCTCCTTTCCTCTTTATTACCTTTCACTATTTTTTATATTCCCCAAATGAATGAAATCATATAATGTTTGTCCTTCTCCAATTGACTTATTTCACTCAGCATAATACCCTCCAGTTCCATCTATGTCGAAGCAAATGGGGGGTATTTGTCGTTTCTAATGGCTGAGTAATATTCCATTGTATACATAGACCACATCTTTTTTATCCATTCATCTTTCAATGGACACCGAGACTCCTTCCACAGTTTGGCTATTGTGGACATGGCTGCTAGAAACATCGGGGTGCAGGTGTTCTAGCATTTCACTGCATCTGTATCTTTGGGGTAAATCCCCAGCAGTGCAATTGCTGGGTCGTAGGGCAGATCTATTTTTAACTGTTTGAGGAACCTCCACACAGTTTTCCAGAGTGGCTGCACCAGTTCACATTCCCACCAACAGTGCAAGAGGGTTCCCTTTCTCCACATCCTCTCCAACATTTGTGGTTTCCTGCCTTGTTAATTTTCCCCATTCTCACTGGTGTGAGGTGGTATCTCATTGTGGTTTTGATTTGTATTTCCCTGATGGCAAGTGATGTGGAGCATTTTCTCATGTGCTTGTTGACATAGTTGGACTTTGAATGAGAAAGCAACCTTGTCCTCAGGTGGCCAGCTCAAATTCCATTCAAATTGAAACTCTTCTTTTTATTTTCATTCCAATATTTTATTTAAATTCTAGTTAGGCCTTTCTGCCCCTGCACGCTACCGAGTAAGCATCGTTAAAAGTCTCTCCTACCACCGCCATCATGTCTAAGTCAGAGTCTACCAAAGAGCCTAAGCATCTGCGGAAGCTCTTCATGGGAGGTTTGAGCTTTGAAACAACCGATGAGATTCTGAGGAGCCATTTTGAGCAATGGGGGACACTTACGGACTGTGTGGTAATGAGCGACCCCAACACCAAGTGCTCCAGAGGCTTTGGGTTCATCATGTACACCACCACGGAGGAGGTGGATGCAGCCATGAACTCTCTGCCGCACAAGGCGGACAGAAGAGTCGTGGAACCAAAGAGGGCTGTCTCCTGAGAAGAGTCTCAAAGACCTGGTTTCACTTAACTGTGAAAAATATTTTTGTTGGTGGCATTAAAGAAGACACTGAAGAACATCATCCAAGAGATTATTTTGAACAGTATGGGAAAATTGAAGTGATTGAGATCATGACTGACCGAGGCAGTGACAAAAAGAGAGGTTTTGCTTTTGTGAACTTTGATGACCATGACTCTGTATATAAGATTGTCATTCAAAAATACCATACTGTGAATGGCCACAACTGTGAAGTAAGGAAAGCCCTGTTGAAGCAAGAGATGGCTGGTGCTTAGTCCAGCCATAGAGGCCGAAGTGGTTCTGGAAACTTTGGTGCTGGTCTTGGAGGTGGTTTTGGTGGGAATGACAACTTTGGTCATGGAGGGAACTTCAGTGGTTGAGGTGGCTTTGGTGGCAGTCGAGGTGGTGGTGGATACAGTGACAGTGTGGAAGGCTATAACGGTAATGATGGAAGCAACTTTGGAGGTGGAGGAAGCTATAACGATTTTGGCAATTACAACAATCAATCCTCAAATTTTGGACCCATGAAAGGAGGAAGTTTTGGAGGCAGAAGCTTTGGCCCCTATGGTGGTGGAGGCCAATACTTTGCCAAACCATGAAACCAAGGTGGCTATGGCAGTTCTAGCAGCAGCAGCAGTTATGGCAGTGGCAGAAGGTTTTAATTACTGCCAGGAAGCCAAGCTTAGCAGGAGAGGAGAGCCAGAGAAGTTACAGGGAAGCTACAGGTTACAATAGATTTGTGAACTCAGCCAAGCACAGTGGTGGCAGGGCCTAGCTGCTACAAAGAAGACATGTTTTAGACAATTACTCATTTGTATGGGCAAAAAACTCAAGGACTGTATTTGTGACTAATTGTATAACAGGTTATTTTAGTTTCTGTTCTGTGGAAAGTGTAAAGCATTCCAACGAAGGGTTTTAATGTAGATTTTTTTTGCACCCATGTTGTTGTTTGCTAAATGTAATAGTCTTATCATTACGCTGAATAAATGTGTCTTTTTTAAAAAAATAAATTCTTGTTAGTTGGGACTCCTGGGAGGCTCAGGGTTTAGTGCATGCCTTCTGCCCAGGGTGTGATCCTGGAATCCCAGGATCGAGTCCCACATTGGGCTCCCTTCATAAAGCCTGCTTCTCCCTCTGCCTGTGTCTGCCTCTCACTCTCTGTGTGTCTCTTATGAATAAATAAATAAAATCTTTAAAAAAAACTAGTTAGTTAACATATAGGGTAATATTAGTACAGGAGTAGAATTTAGTGATTCATCACTTATATATACCACCCAGGGCTCATCAAAAGTACCCTCCTTCATACCTATCACCCATTAGCTCATCGCCCATCCACCTCCCTCTATCAACCCTCAGTTTGTTCTCTATAGTTAAGAGTCTCTTTGGTTTGCCTCCTCTTTTTTTCACTTTCCACTATGTTTATTTTGTTTCTTAAGTTCCACATATGAGTAAAATCATACGGTATTTGTCTTTCTCTGACTGACTTATTTCACTTAGGACAATACACTCTATTTGGGCTGCAGGAATCATTCAATATTTGCTAATCAATCAACATGACATTAATGAAAGAAAGGATAAGAACCATATGATCTTCTCAATAGATGCAGAAACAGGATTTGACAAAATACAGTATTCTTTCTTGATAAAAAACACTCAACAAAGTAGGATAGAGGGAACTTACCTAAACATCATAAAGGCCTTATATCAAAAGATCCAAAGCTGATATCAAACTCAATGGAGAAAAACAAATCTTTTCCTCTAGAGTGAGGAAAAAGACAGGGATGTCCACTCTAATCATTGTTACTTAATATAGTCCTGAAAGTTCTTGCCTCAGTAATCAGACAACAAAAAGAAATAAAAGGCATCCAAGTCAGTAAGGAAGAAGTCAAACTTTCACTTTTCATAGATGACATGATACTCTATGTAGAAAACCCAAAAGAATCTACCAAAAAATTGCTATAAATGGGACCCCTGGGTAGCTCAGCAGTTGTGCATCTGCCTTCAGCTCAGGGCATGATCCTGAGGTCTGGGGATTGAGTCTCACATCAGGTTCCCTGTGAGGAGGTAGATTCTCCCTCTGCCTATGTCTCTGCCTCTCTCTCTGTGACTGTCATGAATAAAAAAAATATTTTAAAAATGTTTAAAAAATTAAAAAAAATTAAAAAAAAATAAAATAAAAAATGTTAGAAATGATGCAGGAATTCAGCAAAATCTCAGGATATAAAATCAATGTACAGAAAGCTGTTTCATTTCTATACATCAAAAATGAAGGAGCAGAAAAAGAAAACAATTAATCAATCCCATTTATAATTGTACCAAAACCCATAAGATGTCTAAGAATAAAAATAACCAAAGATGTAAAAGATCAGTAGTCTGAAGTCTACAGAACACTTATGGAAGAAATTGAAGATGACAAAAATGAAATGGAAAACTCAATTATCTTATACATAGACCTTTCAAGTAACTAGCATTTGAACTAAGGATTCTGTAACACCAAACAATAACCCCATCCTTCCAATATAAGAAGGACATGATTGGCCCTGTCCATGTGCATCCTGTTATTTTCAATCTTCTATTCCAATATATTAAAATTCTTAGGTGCTTTTTCATAATTATACTACATTTCCTATTTTATTTTCCTAAGTTATTCCCTGATGAGAAATAGTAGACACTATCAAATATTCAATTAATTTCTACTAATAATTGTTCATGAATTTGAAAATCTTGTAGATTAATTATCCCAATACATGTAGCCTATCCTCATAGGTTTTTTTTATATTCCTTCAATAATTTCTGTTGTTTCTTTATGAATTCTAAAAACAATGAACAATACTAAATTAGATAAAACTTTAGAAACAGAGAGTTGGATTAAATAGTGAAGCTTGCAAATTTCAGACATAAAGAGAAAATCCTAAAAGCAGCTCAAGACAAGAGATTCCTAATATATAAGGGGAGAAATATCAGATTAACAGCATATATATCCAGAGATCTGGGAAGGCCAAAAAGGGCTGGCATGGTATATTTAGGGTACTAAACGAGAAAAACATAAAGCTAAGAATACTTTATCCAGCAAGCCTGTCATTCAGAATAGGAGAGATGAAGAGCTTCCAGGATAGAAACTGAGAGAATATGTAAGTACCAAACCACAACTGCAAAAAAAAAAAAAAATACAAGGGGAAATCCTGAAATCAAAGAGGGAGCCCAAAGAAATAATCCACAGAAACAGTGACTGTATAGGTAATACTATGTCACTAAATTCATATATCTCAATAGTTACTTTGAATGTGAATGGGCTAAATGATTGAATCAAAAGACAGAGTATCAGACTGGACAAAATAGCAAGACCCATCTATTCTGTCTATAAGAGATTCATTTTAAACCTAAGGACACCTCCAGCCTGAAAATGAAGGGGTGGAGATCCACTTACCTTTCAGATATTTCTCAAAAGTAAGCTGGGGTAACAATCTTCATATCAAATAAATTAGATTTTAAACCAAGATGGTAATAAGAGATGAAGAGGGACACTATATCATACTTAAAGGATCTATCCAACAAGAAGATTTAACAATTATGAATATTTATGCCCCTAATGCAGAAGGAGACAAGTATACCAATCAATCAATAACCAAAGAAAAGTGATACTTAGATAACAATACAATTATTGTAGGAGACTTCAACACAGCAGTCTCAGCAAAGGACAGATGTTCTAAGCAGAACATCACCAAAGAAACAAGGGACTTGAACGACACACTGGACTAAATGAATTTCACAGATATATGCATCCTAATGCAACTGAATACACAGTCTTCTCAAGCGTACATGGAACTTTCTCCAGAATAGACCACATACTGGGTCATGAATCAGGTCTCAACAATTACCAAAAGATTTGGATTATCCCTTGCATATTTTCAGACCACAGTGCTTTGAAACTAGAAATCAACTACAAGAAGAAATTCGGATGAAACTCAAACACTTAGAGGTTAAAGAGTATCCTACTAAAAGATGAATGGGTCAACCAGGAAATTAAGAAGAATTAAAAAGATTCATGGTAGGTAACAGAAATGAAAGTAAAACTGTTCAAAATCTTTGGTATACAGTAAGTTGGTCCTAAGAGGGAAATACATCGCAATACATGCCTCCCTCAAAAAATTGTAAAAATCTCAAATACACAAGCTAACCTTGAACCTAAAGGAACTGGAGAAAGAATAGCCAATAAAGCCTAAACCAAGCAGAAGTGAGATTATAAAGATTAGAGCAGAACTAAATGACATACAGATGAGACGAACTGTAGAACAGATCAACAAAACCAAGAGCTGGTTCTTTGAAATAATTAATAAGATAGAGAAAAGCCTAGCCAACATATTAAAAAGAAAAAAGACTCTAATAAAACCATGAATGAAAGAGGAGAGATCACAACCAATACCAAGGAAATACAAAACATTTTAAGATAAGATTATAGGGGAAAGGAGAGAAAATGAGTGGGAAAAACTAGAGATGGTGACAAAACATGAGAAACTCCTAACTCCTGGAAACCAATAAGAGGTAATGGAAGGGGAGGTTGGCGGGGGGATGGGATGACTGGATGATGACAGTGTGGGGGGGCACTTGATGGGATGAGCACGGGATGTTATACTATATGTTGGCAAATTGAACTCCAACTCCAACTCCAAATATTTGATATATATATCGAATATATATAACATATTATGAGCAAATATGTGTCAACAAATTAGGCCTTCTGGAAGAAATTGATGCATTCTGGAAACCAACAAATTACCAAAAATTAAACAAAAAGAAATACAAAACCTGAAAATGTCAAAAACCAGCAAGGAAATTGAAGCAGTCATCAAAACCTCCCAGCAGAGACAGAACATAAAGACTCCTAACTCTGGGAAACGAACGTGGTGGAAGGGGAGGAGGGCGGGGGGTGGGGGTGAATGGGTGACGGTCACTGAGGGGGGCACTTGACGGGATGAGTACTGGGTGTTATTCTGTATGTTGGCAAATTGAACACCAATAAAAATAAATTTATTATAAACAAAGCAAAACAAAACAAAACAAAACCTCCCAGCAAACAAAAATCCAGGGCCAGATGTCTTCCCAAAGGAATTCTAAGAAACATTTACAGAAGAAATATTACCTATTCTCCTAAAGCTGTTTCAAAGGATGGAGATTTAGGGAATACTTCCAAACTCATTCTCTGAGGTCAGAATTACCTTGATCTCAAGCCAGATAAAGACTCCACCAAAAAGAAAAATTAAAGATCCATATCCCTGATGAACATGGGTGCAAAAATTCTCACCAAGATTCTAGCCAGTAGGGTCCAACGGTTCATTAAGTGGATTATTTCCCACAACCAAGTGAGATTTATCCCTGGGATGCAAGGGAGGTTCAACATTCATAAAAAAATCAACACGATAGGTCACATTAATAAAAGAAAAGACAAGAAATAGATGATCCTCTCAATAGCTGCAGAGAAAACATTTGAGAAAATACAGCACCCATTTCTGATAAAAAAAAACTTCTGCACAGCAAAAGAAACAGTCAACAAAACTAAAAGACAACATACAGAATGGGAGAAGATATTTGCAAATGACACATCAGATAAAGGGTTAGTATCCAAGATCTATAAAGAACTTATCAAACTCAACACACAGGAAACAAACAATTCAGCCATGAAATGGACAGAAGACATGAACGAACATTTCTCCAAAGAAGACATAGACATGGCTAACAAGCACATGAGAAAATGCTCCGCATCACTTGCCATCAGGGAAATAAATACACATCAAAACCACAATGAGATTTCACCTTGCACCAGTGAGAATGGCGAAAATTAACAAGACAGGAAGCAACAAATGTTGGAGAGTATGTTTGGAAGGGAGAACCCTCTCGAACTTGGTGGAAATGCAAACTGGTACAACTACTCTGGAAAGATATGTGGAGATTCCTCAAAGAGTTAAAATAGAGCTACCCTACGACTCAGTAATTGCAGTACTGGGTATTTACCCCAATGATACAGATGTAGTGAAATGACAGGACACATGTACCCTAATGTTTAGAGAAGCAATGTCCACAATAGCCTAACTATGGAATAAACCAGGATGTTTGTCGACATGAATGGATGAAGAAGATGTGGTGTATATATACAATGGAATATTACTCAGCCATAAAAAGGGATGAACACTTACCATTTGCTTCAACATGGATGGAATTGGGGGGTATTATGCTGAGTGAAATAAGTCAATCAGAGAAAGACAATTATCATATGGTTTCACTTATATGTGGAATATAAGAAATGGTGAAAGGGACTATAAGGGAAAGGAGCGAAACTGAATGGGGAAAAATTAGAGAGGAAGACAAACCATGAGAGTCTCCTAACTCTGGGAAAAAAAGTTGCAGAAGGGGAGGAGGGTTGGGGGAGGGGGTAACTGGGTGATGGGCGTTAAGGAGGACACTTGATGGGATGAAAACTGGGTCTTATACTATATGCTGGTAAATTAAATTTTAAAAAATTCTAAAAATTTTTAAAAATAGGGGATCCCTGTGTGGGTCAGTGGTTTAGTGTCTGCCTTCAGCCCAAAGTGTGATCATGGAATCCTGAGATTGAGTCCCACATCGTGCTTCCTGCATGGAGTCTGTTTCTCTCTCTGCCTGCGTCTCTGCCTCTCTCTCTCTCTCTCTATCTCTCTCTGTGTCTCTCATGAATACATAAAATCTTTAAAAAAAATTAAAAACTTAAAAAAATAAAAAAATAAGGAAAAGAGAAACAGATGGTTTGTTGGAAATACCCTACAACACAGCAGAGAAAATGTAATATGTGACTAATGCTTTTAATTGAAAAAGAGTAAGAAAGGTTATTGCATCTAGAATTTATGTATTAGCTGTGATAGTTTAAACTTATAGAAACTGTTTGGAGTGATATTTCACAGTGTTGTAATTTTTAAATGCATTTATCCTGAAATTTCACTTGTAAGAATTTATCCTACAAGAAATATAAGTGGAACCTAAGGCCAATTTATGATAATATGTACTGCATAATGGTTGTGCAAAACAAAAGGGAGGAAAAGTCTAAATGCTGTCAACTGGTACATCCAGATCATAGAAAGCCATCAAACCACTAGAAAGAGTGAGAGAGATCTATATGAGCTCATGTGGACTGTGTGTGAAAATATATTGAGAATAAAAATGCAAGTTTATAATGCAAGATTTATTACACATGCTATTATTTGTGTAAAAACATGTAAAAAATACTCATTTTTTTTATATGCTTGCAATTTTTCCAGAAATATACTGTTGAAACTGGTATTAGTTAATGGAGCATGGTGATGGGTTGTCAAGCAGAGAGTTTTTCATATTCTTTTGAATTGTTAGTATAAGTTACCATCTCCATGTATTAACTACTTAAATAAAACTATTAAAAATGTCGGGATGCTTGGGTGACTCAGCGGTTGAGCATCTGCCTTTGGCTAGGTCGTGATTCTGGAGTCCTGGGATTGAGTTCTGTGTTGGACTTCCTGCATGGAGCCTGCTACACCCTCTGCCTATGTCTCACCCTTCTCTCTCTCTCTCTGTCTCTCTGTCTCTCTCTCTCTCATAAATAAATAAAATAAATAAATAAAAATAAAAATTAAACTATTAAAAATGTAAAATAAAAGGATAAGGGAAAATGTGATTATAATTGAAGAATAGGAGAGATCATGCGAAACGGTAGGATGAGAAATTGTTGTTTTTCATTTTAAACTTTTCCTGAAATGTTTGAATTGTTAATGTAGTTTAAAAAGGAAGCCATTAGACAAGGGTGGCTCTAATGGCTAGGTTGCCAGTGTAAAGAAGCCAAAACTTAACTCAGGGGCAATACATTTGAATACACCCAAGAAAATGAAACTAAATAACAACTAATCGCTAACAGAAAACTACACTTTCCCAAATAAGGGAACTGCATAAGCTATAGTCAATAAAATATTTTTATTACTTTCCTACTGTTTATTCTTTAGAAAGCCTCTTCTTTAACTCCTGTTGGCAGAGTGCTTTGAATCACTTTAAAGCCCATTTGGCACTGCCATTTCAAAGGGATATGTGCTCAAAAAAACTCTTGAAAATTGCAATGTTTCACAGTTTTTTATTTAATAGAGCAAGAGCTAAATATAAACACATTTAAGACAGACATGAGAGACACCTAACTCTGGGAAATGAACAAGCAGTGATGGAAAGGGAGGTGGGTGGGGGTTTGGGGTTACTGGGTGACGGGCACTGAGGGGAGCACTTAACAGGATGGGCACTGGGTATTATGCTATTTGTTGGCAAGTTGAACTCCAATTAAAAATATACAGAAAAAGATAATATTTGGGATTACAAAATTATTATGCATGGAGCCTTCATGGAGCCTGCTTCTACCTCTGCCTGTGTCTCTGCCTTTCGCTCCCTGTCTCTTATGTATAAATAAATAAAATCTTTTTAAAAAAGAATGAAGTATTACAATATTATAAATGGCTATTTGTTAACTGGCTTGGTGCAATTACAATTTCTGTCAGATAAGAAGAGAGTTTAAATAAAGACTTGAGCAGAACTCAATGAAATTGAAAGCAGAAGAACTGTGGAAAAGGTCAACAAAACCAGGAATTGGTTCTTTGAAAGAATTAATAAGATACATAAACCATTAGCCAGCCTTATTAAAAAGAAGAGAGAAAAGACTCAAATTAATAAAATCATGACTGAGAAAGGAGAGATCACTACCAACACCAAGGAAATACAAACGATTTTAAAAACATATTATGAACAGCTATAAGCCAATAAATTAGGCAATCTAGAAAAATGGACGCATTTCTGGAAAACCACCAACTACCAAAACTGGAACTGGAAGAAATGGAAAACCTGAACAGGCCAATAACCAGGGAAGAAATTGAAGGAGTCATGAAAAACCTCCCAAGACACAAAAGTCCAGGGCCAGATTGCTTCCCTGGGGAATTCTACCAAACGTTTAAAGAAGAAACCATACCTCTTCTACTAAAGCTGTTTGGAAAGATAGAAAGAGATGGAGTACTTCCAAACTCATTCTAGGAGGCCAGCATCACCTTAATTCCAAAACCAGACAAAGACCCCACCAAAAAGGAGAATTACATACCAATATCCCTGATGAACATGGATGCAAAAATTCTCAACAAGATACTAGCCAATAGGATACAACAGAACATTAAGAAGATTATACACCAGGACCAAGTAAGATTTATCCCCAGGATGCAAGGCTGGTTCAACACTCATAAAACAATCAATGTGATTCATCATATCAGCAAGAGAAAAAAAAGAACCATATGATCCTTTCAATAGATGCAAAGAATTTGACAAAATACAGCATCCTTTCT
The DNA here is from genome assembly GCF_011100685.1 of Canis lupus familiaris. Lineage (NCBI taxonomy): Eukaryota > Metazoa > Chordata > Mammalia > Carnivora > Canidae > Canis > Canis lupus. The sequence continues at coordinate 49,372,510 of NC_049260.1, read as the reverse complement.
TGATCAAAAGTCTTCAGAGTGTAGGGAGAGAGGGAACATTCCTCAGCATCTTAAAAGCCATCTATGAAAAGCCCACAGCAAATATCATTCTCAATGGGGAAGCACTGGGAGCCTTTCCCCTAAGATCAGGAACAAGACAGGTATGTCCACTCTCACCACTGGTAGTCAACATAGTACTAGAAGTCCTAGCCTCAGCAATCAGACAACAGAAAGAAATAAAAGGCATTCAGATTGGCAAAGAAGAAGTCAAACTCTCTCTCTTTGCCGATGACATGATACTCTACATAGAAAACCCAAAAGACTCCACCCCAAGATTGCTAGAACTCATCCAGCAATTTGGCAGTGTGGCAGGATACAAAATCAATGTCCAGAAGTCAGTAGCATTTCTATACACTAACAATGAGACTGAAGAAAGAGAAATTAAGGAGTCAATCCCATTAACAATTGCACCCCAAAGCATAAGATACCTAGGAATAAACCTAACCAAAGAGGTCAAGGATCTATACCCTAAAAACTATAGAACACTTCTGAAAGAAATTGAGGAAGACACAAAGAGATAGAAAAATATTCCATGCTCATGGATTGGAGGAATTAATATTGTGAAAATGTCAATGTTACCCAGGACAATTTACACGTTTAATGCAATCTCTATCAAAATACCATGGACTTTCTTCAGAGAATTGGAACAAATCATCTTTTTTTTAATAAGAAATTTATTTTTCATTGGTGTTCAATAGACAACATACAGAATAACACCCAGTGCTCATCCCGTCAAGTGCCCCGCTCAGTGCAAGTCACCCATTCACCACCACCCTCCACCCTCCTCCCCTTCCACCACCACTAGTTCATTTCCCAGAGTTAGAAGTCTTCATGTTCTGTCTCCCTTTCTGATATTTCCTACCTATTTCTTCTCCCTTCCCTTCTATTCCCTTTCACTGTTATTTATATTCCCCAAATGAATGAGACCATATAATGTTTCTCCTTCTCCGATTGACTTATTTCACTCAGCATAATACCCTCCAGTTCCATCCACGTTGAAGCAAATGGTGGGTATTTGTCATTTCTAATGGCTGGTAATATTACATTGTATATGTAATCCACATCTTCTTTATCCATTCAGCTTTCGATGGACACCAAGGCGCCTTCCACAGTTTGGCTCTTGTGGACATTGCTGCTATAAACATCGGGGTGCAGGTGTCCCAGCATTTCATTGCATCTGTATCTTTGGGGTAAATCCCCAGCAGTGCCATTGCTGGGTCGTAGGGCAGGTCTATTTTTAACTCTTTGAGGAACCTCCACACAGTTTTCCAGAGTGGCTACAGCAGTTCACATTCCCACCAACAGTGCAAGAGGGTTCCCTTTTCTCTGCATCCTCTCCAACATTTCTGGTTTCCTGCCTTTTTAATTTCCCCCATTCTCACTGGTGTGAGGTGGTATCTCATTGTAGTTTTGATTTGTATTTCCCTGATGACAAGTGATGCAGAGCATTTTCTCATGTGCATGTTGGTCATGTCTATGTCTTCCTCTGTGAGAATTCTGTTCATGTCTTTTGCCCATTTCATGATTGGATTGCTTGTTTCTTTGGTGTTGAATTTAACAAGTTCTTTATAGGGCTTGGAAACTAGCCCTGTAAACTAGCCCTTTGTCTAATAAGTCATTTGCAAATATCTTATCCCATTCTGTAGGTTGTCTTTTAGTTTTGTTGACTGTATCCTTTGCTGTGCAAAAGCTTCTTACCCTGATGAAGCCCCAAAAGTTCATTTTTTGCTTTTGTTTCTTTTGCCTTCATGGATGTCTCTTGCAAGAAGTTACTGTGGCTGAGTTCAAAAAGGGTTTGCCTGTGTGCTCCTCTAGGATTTTGATGGATTCTTGTCTCACATTTAGATCTTTCATCGATTTTGAGTTTATCTTTGTGAATGGTGAAAGAAAGTGGTGTTTCATTCTTCTGAATGTGGATGTCCAATTTTCCCAGCACCATTTATTGAAGAGACTGTCTTTCTTCCAGTGGATAGTCTTTCCTCGTTTGTTGAATATTAGTTGACCATAAATTTCAGGGTCCAATATTAGTTGACCATAAATTTCAGGGTCCAAATTTCAGGGTTCTCTATTCTGTTCCATTGACCTAGGTGTCTGTTTTTATGCCAGTACCACACTGTCTTGATGACCACAGCTTTGTAGTACAACCTGAAATCTGGCATTGTGATGCCCCAAGCTATGGTTTTCTTTTTTAAAATTCCCCTGGCTATTCGAGGTCTTTTCTGATTCCACACAAATCTTAAAATAATTTGTTCTAACTCTCTGAAGAAAGTCCATGGTATTTTGATAGGGATTGCATTAAACGTGTAGATTGCCCTGGGTAACATTGACATTTTCACAATATTAATTCTGCCAATCCATGAGCATGGAATATTTTTCCATCTCTTTGTGTCTTCCTCAATCTCTTTCAGAAGTGTTGTATCATTTTTAGGGTATAGACACTTTACCTCGTTGGTTAGGTTTATTCCCAGGTATCTTATGCTTTTTGGTGCGATTGTAAATGGGACTGACTCCTTAATTTCTCTTTCTTCAGTCTCATTGTTAGTGTATAGAAATGCCACTGACTTCTGGGCATTGATTTTGTATCCTGCCACACTGCCAAATTGCTGGATGAGTTCTAGCAATCTTGGGGTGGAGTCTTTTGGGTTTTCTATGTAGAGTATCATGTCATCGGCAAAGAGAGAGAGTTTGACTTCTTCTTTGCCAATCTGAATGCCTTTTATTTCTTTCTGTTGTCTGATTGCTGAGGCTAGGACTTCTAGTACTATGTTGACTACCAGCGGTGAGAGTGGACATCCCTGTCTTTTTCCTGATCTTAGGGGAAAGGCTCCCAGTGCTTCCCCATTGAGAATGATATTTGTTGTGGGTTTTTTGTAGATGGCTTTTAAGATGTTGAGGAATGTTCCTTCTCTACCTACACTCTGAAGAGTTTTGATCAGGAATGGATGCTGTATTTTGTCAAATGCTTTCTCTGAATCTATTGAGAGGATCATATGGTTCTTGGTTTTTCTCTTGCTGATGTGATCAATAACATTGATTGTTTTACGAGGGTTGAACCAGCCTTGCATCCTGGGGAAAAATCTCACTTGGTAAAGGTGAACAATCTTCTTAATCTACATGTTGGATCCTATTGGCTAGTATCCTGTTGAGAATTTTTGAATCCATGTCAATCAGGGAGATTGGTCTATAATTCTCCTTTTAGGTGGGGTCTTTGTCTGGTTTGGAATTAAGGTGATGCTGGTCTCATAGAACGAATTTGGAAGTACTCCATCTCTTTCTGTCTTTCCAAACAGCTTTAGTAGAATAGGTATGGTTTTTTCTTTAAATGTTTGACAGAATTCCCCAGGGAAGCCATCTGGCCCTGGGCTTTTGTGTCTTTGGAGGTTTTTGATGACTGCTTCAATTTCCTCCCTGGTTATTGGCCTGTTCAGGTTTTCTATTTCTTCCTGTTCCAGTTTTGGTAATTTGTGCCTTTCCAGAAAGGAAATCTTATAGATTGCCTAATTTATTGGCGTATAGCTGTTCATAATATGTTTTTAAAATCGTTTGTATTTCCTTGGTGTTGGTAGTGATCTCTCCTTTCTCATTCATGATTTTATTAATTTGAGTCTTCTCTCTCTTCTTTTTAATAAGGCTGGCTAATGGTTTATCTATCTTATTAATTCTTTCAAAGAACCAATTCCTGGTTTTGTTGATCTGTTCCACAGTTCTTCTGGTCTCGATTTCATTGAGTTCTGCTCAAATCTTTATTAACTCTCTTCTGCTGGGTGTAGGATCTATTTTCTGTTTTTTTGTCTAGCTCTTTTAGGTGTAAGGTTAGCTTTTGTATTTGAGTTCTTTCCAGTTTTTGGGTGGATGCTTGTATTGTGATGTATTTCCCCCTCAGGACTGCTTTTGCTGCATCCCAAAGATTTTGAACGGTTGTGTCTTCATTCTCATTAGTTTCCATGAATCTTTTTAATTCTTCCTTAATTTCCTGATTCACTCTTTCATCTTTTAGCAAGATGGTCCTTAACCTCCATTTGTTTGAAGTCCTTCCAAACTTCTTGTTGTGATTTAGTTCTAATTTCAAGGCATTATGATCTGAGAATATGCAAGAGACACCCCAATCTTTTGGTATTGGTTAAGACCTCATTTGTGGTCCAGTATGTGGTCTATTCCGGAGAAAGTTCCATGTGCACTTGAGAAGAATGTGTATTCAGTTGAGTTTGGATGTAAAGTTCTGTAGTTGTCTGTGAAATCCATCTGGTCCAATGTATCAATTAAAGCTCTCGTTTTTTGGAGATGTTGTGTTTAGTAGACCTATCACGTGTAGAAAGCGCTAGATTGAAGTCACCAAGTATAAGCGTATTATTATCTAAGTATGTCTAAATGTGGTCATTAATTGATTGATATATTTGGCAGCTCCCACATTCGGGGCATATATATTGATGATTCTTATGTCCTCTTGTTGGATAGATCCTTTAAGTATGAGATAGTGTCCCTCTTCATCTTTCACTACTGTCTCTGGATAAATTTAGTTTATCTGATATAAGGATGGCTACCCCTGCTTTCTTTTGAGGACCATTTTAATGGTACATGGTTCTCCAACCTTTTATTTTCAAGTTGTACGTGTCCTTCTGTCTAAAATGAGTCTCTTGTAGACAGCAAATAGATGGGTCCTCCTTTTTTATCCAGTCTGAAACCCTATGCCTTTGTAGGGGTCCTTAAGCCCATTCATGTTCAGAGTTACAATGGAAAGATATGAGTTTAGTGTCATCATGATATCTATTCAGTCCCTGGTTTTGTGGATTGTTCCATTGGACTTCTTATTAAAGGGGAATTTTGAGAGTCCCCCTTAAAATTTCCTGCAGAGCTGGTTTGGAGGTAACATATTCTTTCAGTTCCTGCCTGTCTTGGAAGCTCTTTATCTCTTCTTCCATTCTGAATGAGAGCCTTGCTGGATAAGGTATTCTTGGTTCCATGTTTTTCTCATTTAGGACCCTGAATATATCCTGCCAGCCCTTTCTGGCCTGCCAGGTCTCTGTGGAGAGGTCTGCTGTTACCCTAGTACTTATCCCCATAAAAGTCAGGGGTTTCTTGTCTCTTGCTGCTTTAAGGATCTTCTCTTTATCTTTGGAATTTGCAAGGTTCACTATTAAATATCGAGTTGTTGAGCGGTTTTTATTGATTTTATGGGGAGCTCTCTCTATTTCCTGGATCTGAATGCCTGTTTCCCTTCCCAGATTAGGAAAGTTTTCATATAGGATTTGTTCAAATACATATTGTGGCCCTCTGTCCCTTTCGGCGCCCTTGGGAACCCCAATTAAACGTAGGTTTTTCTTCTTCAGGCTGTCATTTATTTCCCTTTATCTATCCTCATGGTCTTTTAATTGTTTGTCTCTTTCCCTCAGTTTCCCTCTTTGCCATCAACTTGTCTTCTATGTCACTCACTCCTTCTTCCACCTCGTTAACCCTCGTCATTAGGACTTCTAGTTTGGATTGCATCTCATTCAATTGATTTTTATTTCTACCTGATTAGATCTAAATTCTGCAGTCATAACGTCTGCTGAGTCCTTTATGCTTTTTTCTATAACCACCAGTAGCTTTATAATAGTGTTTCTGAATTGGCTTTCTGACATTGAATTGTAATCCAAATTTTATAACCCTGTGGGAGAGAGGACTGTTTCTGATTCTTTCTTTTGAGGTGAGGTTTTACTTCCAGTCATTTTGCTCAGTGCAGAGTGGCCAAAAACAAGTTGTATTGGGAAAAAGGAGAAAAAGAGAGGTGAGAAAGAAGGAAAGAATAGAAAAAGAGAAAAAAGGAAGAAAAAAGAAAAAAGGGAAGAAAAAGAGAAAAATAAAGAAAGGAAAAAAAGGGGTGGGGGAATCAAACAGGCATCAAAAAGCAGAAACAAAAACAAAACCAAACAAAAAAACAAGGGGGAGTATCCTCTGATTCTGTATACTGTAAGTCCCTTGACTTCCCCTGGAACTTTCCAGTGCTGCTTGGTCAATAATTTGTTTTTCCCCTGTCCGTCTAGCCGGTCTCCTGGGGGAGGGGCCTGTTGTGCTGATTTTCAGGCGTTAGCACTTGGGGGCGCTGTTCAGCCCCCTGCCTGGTGCTGGGCTCAGTGGTGGTTGTTTACCCTGTGAGGCCCCAGGAGGAACAGCAACAGTGGCGGCGGCCAGCTCTGGAGCCCTGTATTCAGCTCCCGCAGTACCTTCAGCTCTCAGTCTGCAGGGGCCTGGATGCTTCAGAGGCCGGCTCGCTGATCTGCTCAGCTTGGAGCAGGAGCATACTTTCTGTCCTGGGCCTTCCTGGCCTCTGCCTGTCCTGGGGGGAGGCCGGATCCTGGGCTGTGTTCCCGGCGCCCTGTGCTCTCGAGCCTGCGCTGTTGGATTCGTGCTCCCGGCCAGCCAGCCCCCTCTCTGCGGAGCCTCCAACCAAGCCCCTATGAGCTGCTCCCGGTTCCAGCCGTGTGCACGCTGCTGCGCTTTTGGGGGCTCGGAGCACTCTCCCCGGGGCGCAGGTGTCTGTTAGCGTTCCCCTAAGGGCATCCCTGCCCCTCCTGGGGTCCTACTCTAAGTCCCTGCGAGTGCCTTTCCACCCAGGAAGATTGGTGAAGCTCCTGCTTCTCCAGGATGGTGGTTTCCTGTCCTGGGGACACTTGCCCCAGCCTTAGCCTGGCTCCTCGCAGGGCCCCTCCCCTTGGATGCCATTTGTTTCTTTATTTCTTTTTTCCCCATGTTCCTTTTTTTAAAATTTTTTTTTATTTATTTATGATAGTCACACAGAGAGAGAAAGAGAGAGGCAGAGACACAGGCAGAGAGAGAAGCAGGCTCCATGCACTGGAAGCCCGATGTGGGACTCGATCCCGGATCTCCAGGATCGTGCCCTGGGCCAAAGGCAGGCGCTAAACTGCTGCGCCACCCAGGGATCCCCTTCCCCATCTTCCTACCTTGATAGAAGCGTGAAGTCTTCCCACTGTAGCATTCCAGCTGTTCTCTCTTTAAATCTCAGGCCGAATTCGTAGATTTTCAGGATGATTTGAAGATTATGTAGGTAATTTGGTGGGGACAGGTGACTTGGGAACCCTACTCTTCCGCCATCTTGCCCCTCTCCCTGGAACAAATCATCTTAAGATTTGTGTGGATTCAGAAAAGACCCTGAATAGCCAGGGGAATATTAAAAAAGAAAACCATAGCTGGGGGCATCACAATGCCAGATTTCAGGTTGCACTACAAAGCTTTTGTCATCAAGACAGTGTGGTACTGGCACAAAAACAGACACATAGATCAATGGAACAGAATAGAGAACCCAGAAGTGGACCCTGAACTTTATGTTCAACTAATATTCGACAAAGCAGGAAAGACTATCCACTGGAAAAAAAGACAGTCTCTTCAATAAATGTTGCTGGGAAATTGGAATCTACATGCAGAAGAATGAAACTGGACCATTCTCTTACACCATACACAAAGATAAACTCAAAATGGATGAAAGATCTAAATGTGAGACAAGATTCCATCAAAATCCTTGAGGAGAACACAGGCAACACCCTTTTTTAACTCAGGCACAGTAACTTCTTGCAAGATACATCCACGAAGGCAAAAGAAACAAAAGCAAAAATGAACTATTGGGACTTCATCAAGATAAGAACCACAGCAAAGGAGACAGTCAACAAAACTAAAAGCAACCTACAGAATGGGAAAAGATATTTGCAAATGACCTATCAGATAAAGGGCTAGTATCCTTGATCTATAAAGAACTTATGAAACTCAACACCGAAGAAACTAACAATCCAATCATGAAATGGGCAAAAGACATGAACAGAAATTTCACCAAATAAGACATACACGTGGCCAACACGCACATGAGAAAATGCTCTGCATCACTGGCTTTTAGGGACTACAAATTAAAACCACAATGAGATACCACCTCACAGTAGTCAAAATGGTGAAAATTAACAAGACAGGAAACAACAAATGTTGGAGAGGATTTGGAGAAAGGGGAACCCTCTTGCACTGTTGGTGGGAATATGAACTGGTGCAGCCACTCTGGAAAACTGTGTGGAGGTTCCTCAGGGTTAAAAATAGAACTGCCCTTGGATCCAGAAATTTTACTGCTGGGATTTACCCCATAGAAACAGATGCAGTGAAACACCCAGAGACCTCCACACCTATGTTCATAGTAGCAATGTCCACAATAGCCAAACTGTGGGAGGAGCCTTGGTGTCCATCGAAAGATGAATGGATAAAGAAGATGTGGTCTATGTATACAATGAAATATTACTCAGCCATTAGAAACGACAAATACCCACCCTTTGCTTCGACATGGATGGACCTGGAGGGTATTATGCTGAGTGAAATAAGTCAATCTTTCCGATTGAACAAACATTATATGGTCTCATTCATTTGGGGAATATAAAAATCAGTGAAAGGGAGTAAAGGGAAAGGATAGAAAATGAGTGAAAATATTAGTGAGTGTGACAAAACACTAGAGACACCTAACTCTGGGAAATGAACAAGGGGTTAGTAGTAGGGGAGGTGGGTGACTGGGCGATGGGCACTGAGGGGGGGACTTGGCGGGATGAGCACTGGGTGTTATCCTATATTTTGGCAAATTGAGCTCCAATAAAGAAAATTTTTAAAAATTAAAAATAAAAATTAGAGAACACAAGAAATTAAGATAAATAAAATGAGTCTCTTTGATGCAGCATATAGATTGGTCTTTTTTTTAATCCATTTGCACCCTGTGTCTTTTGATTGGAGCATTTTTTCCCCATTCATATTCAGCATAAATTTTGACATATGTATTTATTGCCATTTAATTACTTGTCATTGTTTCTGGAGATTTTTTTCCGTTCCTTTCTTTTCTTTGTCACTTTTGTTCTTTCCTTTCCATTCAAAGAATCTCCTCTAATATTTGTTGCAGTGCTGGTTTAGTGTTCAAAAACTATTTAGTTATCATTTTTCTGTAAAGCTCTTTATCTTCCCTATTCTGGATGCAGGCCTTGCTGAATAGAGTATTCTTGGCTGCAGTTTTTTTCCTTTTCAGCATGTTGAATATATCATGCCGCTGCCTTCTGGCTAGCCAAATGTCTGTGGAAAGATCTGCAGCTAGTTTTATGGGTCTTCCCTCGTAAGTTAGGGTTTTCTTTTGTCTTGTAGGTTTTTTTTAGGATTTTTCTTTATTGCTGTATTTTGCAAATTTAAGTACAATATGTCTTTTTTTATTAACCAGCTTTTTTTATGGGTATTCTCTGTGCCTCCTCTATTTGTATGTCTATATCTTTCTCCAAATTAGGGATGTTTGCAGCTATTATTTCCTCAAGTAAATTTTCTGCTGTTTTTCTCTCTCTTCTTTTTGGACTATTATAATATGAAAATTATTACATTTGATGGAGCCACTGAATTCCCTTAGTTCTCATGTGGCATGATTTTTCTTTCTGTCTTTTGTTCACCTTTATTATTTTACATTATTTTATCTTCGATATCACTTGATCATCCTTGGCTTCTTCCATCCCTGTGGTCATTACATCCAGTTGGTTTTGTATCTTGGTTATAGAAATTTTTATTTTTAGCCTGACTAACTTCTACGTCTTTCATCTCTGCAGTAAGGGAATACCTGGTGTACTCTATGTTTTCTAAAGCCCTGTGAGTATCATTATGTTTGTGGCTTTAACATATGGATCAGGCATGTTAGTTATATCTGTTTCAATTAAATCTCTGGGTGTGACCTTTTTGTTCTTTCTTTGGGAATACATTTCTCCATTTGGCACTTTGTTTTCTCTGTGTTAGAAAAACCTGTTATGTTTTCTGCTCCTGAGAGTAATGGCTTTATGAAGAAGAGGTCATATAGTGTCCAGAGCCTGGTGCTTCAGGGAATGCATCTGGTATGTGTGCTGTGTGCACCCTGCTGTTAGATTTTGGCTGCTCTATCCTTCAGGCCAGTTTCGGCAGAGGCTTTCCTTGCCTGAAGTGGGCAGTTTTTGGACCTCAGCCAGAGTGTGGCAAGTTTTAACTAGGTGTGCTCTAGTCTTATTTTTAAATGAAACCTAATGCTACTTTGATTAGAAATGAAGACTTGCAGATCTCTCAGTTCAGGAATTGTGATGTGGATAGGGATTTCTGCTAGTATTCTAGGAAAGAGCCCACTGTGCTTGGACTGAGGCTAACCTGGCCGTGAAAGGCAGTAGTGGCATAACAAAAGGGTGTGGAACCTGGTGTATGCCGTTTAGGCAGCCAGTATGGATTCTGTGGTGATAAAATTGTTTCCAATTTTGTGTTTATGCTGAGGGATGGGGGAAGGGCATTGCACCAGCTAGCTCCTTGTCCCTGGAGGGGATCTCCAAGCTTGCTGTTCTCAGAAAAGCACTCCAAGAAGAGCAAAAAACCTCTCCCCTGTGTGTCCCAGGCATTTATTAGATTGCTGTTTTCATGCTGTCTCTTTCCCAGCTGTCTGCCTGTCTTCTTTCCAGGAGTAGCACAGTGCCATCCAAGCTCTATCCCAGCCAAGCCTGCTGACTTAAAACTCTAGCCTTTAAGAGCATGGTATGGGTGGGGACTTGTTCTGACCTTCTGGGAGAGGGTCTTGCCATGCTGGGACTAGTGGAAGTTTTACTGAGAATGGAAGTTGTGCCAGAGTGCAGTGTCATGAGGTTTGGAACTAGCAGGATATGCAGTCAGTGTTGGGCCTGAGCTGTCCTCTGTAGGTAGCCCTGGATGTATGTTGAGTGGGGGGTGGGGGAGGGAAATAGTGCCTACTGGCTCCTTTGTCCCCAGAGGCTTCTCAATGAAAGCTACTTCTCAGGGACATGCTCCAAGAAAAGTGAAAAAAAAAAAAACAACTCTCCCCTTGTGTGTCCCAGCCATTCCTCAGATTGTGCAGTCTGCTTCTGGGGTTGTTTGCCTGCCTTCTCTCCAGGAATAGGGTGGCATCCTTAGGACTCTATCACAGCTAAGCCCACTGGCCTTCCAAACTCCAGTCTTGGGCAGCCCCGGTGGCGCAGTGGTTTAGCACTGCCTGCAGCCCAGGGCGTGATCCTGGAGACCCTGGATTGAGTCCCACGTCAAGCTCTCTGTATGATGCCTGCTTCTCCCTCTGCCTGTGTCTCTGTCCCTCTCTCTCTCTGTCTCTATGAATAAACAAATAAAAAATCTTAAAAAAAATAAAACTCCAGTCTTTAAGTTCCACTGATTGCAAGAACTCATGAAAATCAACCTATCTCATCTTCGCAGGCAATGGATATGGAAAAGTGTTTTCCTTTCGTGTTCCCCTGTGTGCTCCTCTTTCTCATCCTCTTCCATGACCATGGCTCCCTCCTTGGTGTAGCAACCTGCAATCCATTTCTCTCCTAAGCCATGTCTCTGGACTTCCTACTTTCCTTGATGTGGCCTCTTCTCTCCTCCTAGTTGTGGAGTTTGTTCTGTCAGTCCTCATGTTGGTTTCTTGGATATTCAGAATGATTTCATGGTTATCTAGTTCTGTTTGAGGGAAGAGAGGAGTGTAGGATCCTCCTACTATGCTGCCATGTTAGCTCCTCCTTTCAGCAGATTGGCCTTTAGGAGATGATTGGGTCATGAGGGTATAGCACTCATGAATAGAATTAGTGCTGTCATAAAAGAGATCCCACAAAACTACCTAGAACCTTCCACCATATGAGGACACAACAAGTAGATACTGGCTATGAACCTGGAAAAGGGTTCATGCCAAGACACAACCATGTTGCTGCCTTGATTTGGATTTTCCTGACTATAGACCTGTAAGAAATACATGTCTATTGTTTATAAGCTACCTAGTCTTTGGTGTTTTTTTAAAGTTGTCCAAACAGGACTATGACATCACTCTTTAACTATCGTACTTAAAATTACGAAGCTCCCTACTTCCATTATTTCCTGACTCCCTGTCAGATTTATTATTATTTTTCCTTCTTGGCCCTTATTACTATCTGACACGCTATGTATTTTATTCAATTTAAGTATTACCTGTCTCCCAGACTAGAATATAAGCTCCATGAAAGCATGGGGTTTTCTATATTTTGTTAACTGTTGTCCATGCCTAGAACAGTGCTTGAAACATAGTGGGCACTAAGTAAATATTCGAATGAATACAAGAATATGTTCTCTAATACCACTTACTATATTATATTATAATTTACTTGTTCACAGTAAGCACATAGAAGGCACTCAATAAACATTTGATGAATGAATGAAATACAAAAGTCTTTTATAAATTATAAAGCTCTCAGTGCTACATTATTATGAAATGGCTGCCATGTTCCCCTTTAGGCCACAGAATGAAGCTGCTTGCTTCCTAAGAACTGCCTCTACCCTTTCCACAAGAGACAGCACTTTATTCTTATCCCCAATTCTCACCCCCGGCCACTTCAAAATCAGTTAAAGCCTCTGCTGTAACTGGCACTTTAAACCCAAAGTTTTCAGACTGTCAACCACATAGGAGCTCAGCTTATGACCCCCACATCTAAGTACAGGTTTCCTCTGCTATTTGAACATATAACATTACTATGAAACCTTTTATAAGCCTAATGACATAAAACATAGAATAAAATACCATTAATTTATACAGAAAATATCCTGAGCATTCCTAGGCCCCCAAAAAATATCTCTTAGACTTTTCTGATACCCTAGGACACATCTTGCTAAAAGATGAACAAAATAAATCAAGATGAAGCACAGACACAGTTCAAAGTTATGGTATCTTGATATGGAGATGCTAAATGTAGTTTCCAGGGAAAGAGCTTGGTGGTGACACTTTTGCAGCACAGGCTGCATCTTATATCTATAATGGCTCACTGCAAAACAAATGGTGAACACTACTTTTGTTTTTCATCTTTTTTTGGTAAAAGTGACACTCCTGTTTGGATTTCTTTTGGTTAGTTAAAACAGGTATTAATGTAGGTCTTTCACAAAAGTGAGTGGCATAACAGGAGCTTTTGAAAAGCAGGGGCTGTCTGTACCTTACTGAAAAGCAGGGGCTGTCTGTACTTGCCTGAAGACAGAGGACTCTAAATCCCCACATCCATTCCTATGGCTAATATGACACCTAAAGCATTTTATACTTTCCAAGTCACTTTATGCACTTTTTTTTCATTTGATATCCACACCAATCCTGCAAGTATAAACATCTCCATTTTCTAGGTAAAGAACCAGAGGCACATAGAGGTAAGGGATTAGCCAAAGACCATATACCTAATACCTAGCCCATGGCTGGAATTCAGATTCTTAGAATTCAAGGCTTTTCATTTCATTGTAAATGGCTTTATAAACAATCCAACAAGAAAATAAATGAACATATGAATAAATGAATATAATACATGTATAACTCTTTATTGGCAGAGAATATGCACAATTCCATGTAGTAATGAGGAAGGACAACACCCAAATGGATTTTTCCACTCAATTCCTATACCATTAATTGTATCTACCATTCATTTGGCATGGAGCTCATCCTACACAAGTAATGTAATGATGAAATAATGCCTCAAAGTGAGAGTTAAAATTTTCCCAAAATGAACTGCTTCACTGCCTAGTGGCAAGGGTACTGGAGAGTGGAGAAAAGGAGGGACAAAGAGGAATCATCAACAACGTCCCCTCATTCTCCACTTATTTAAACTATAGGTAACTATAGAAGGGGCTTGGCTGGAAAATCATTCCTTTATCTATTCTTTTGTTATATCTGTCATTCATTTAATTACCCAGCAGGTTGTGTATTCATTGAGAAATTCAAAGTGCAAAAGGCTGCTAGTGGAGTTTACAGCCAAATAGTCATCTCTCCGGGAACTTACTGGCAAATAAGGGAGAGAAGATATGTACATGCAAGTAAGAACTGAAAAATTTAAAAAGATTTTATTCATTCATTCATAACAGATAAAGAGAGAAGGGGGCAGAGACATAGGCAGAGGAAAGAAGCCAGCTCCAGGCAGAGAACCCGATGTGGGACTCGATCCTGGGACACCAGGATCACACCCTGAGCTGAAGGCAGGTGCTAAACCACTTAGCCATCCAGGGATCCCCAAGAACTAAAATTTGAAAGAGTTAAGTGTCCTGGGAAGGTGCAAGGGACAAGGTGGAAGATTTCAAGGCATTAAGAAATACCTCCAAATCTGGGGAATAAGTAAAATATCTTTATAGGAATGGCCTGGTGGCTGGCCCTAGAAAAATGAGTAGGTTATGAACTTGAGATTGTTAGGCAATGAGATGTGGAGGGCATGTTGTAGTAGTTTCTGAAAACACCATGGGGAAAATTGTGAAGCATGTCCTGAAAACTTTGAGTTGTTCACTGTGGCTGGACTGTGGGGTACAAGAGAGGAAAAATGGCACCAAGGCAGCAAAATAAATGTTAAAGGTAGCTTCTGATTTCCACTGGGAGCACCCAAAACACAAGGAAGGGGCACAAAGGTTGGATAGAAAAAGGAGATGAGTCCTTACAACAAGGTTCAAGTTTCCTTGTTCTAACCTTGAGCACCCCCCGCCCCGTAATGGTCTCCCTTAATGCCTTTTGGAAATAGGACAGCTAGAATGAGTTTCTGTCCATATTCAGTTCAAGCTTATTTATGCAAGGCAGATTCAGTCTCTAAGGAAAGACTTTACCATAGCAAAAGGCTTCGGCTATGGTCTTGTCTAGCAGTAAAGTGCATTTCTCTGGTTGGAAAGGACAGGATCCTTGCTTGGTGGCTAACTACCTGCACTCTCTTTCCCTTCCCAGCTTACCACCCTGGGCCTCAGTCAGCCACAGACTTAATTAAGTTTCTTTTTCAATGGGGCAACTGGGTACTTTAGCATGTCCTCTAATGAAGGATTTGCCTGGGCATCTCTACCTGGAAAAACCATTTTTCCTCAGTGGCTCTATTTCCTGAACATACCTCTTTGCTTGGGAAATCCAGGATGCAAATAGTGATATAGAAGGCTCAATTATCTTAAGAATTCACCTTCCTCACCCTTTATCTCACTTTTCCTTTCTGTAATATAAATCATGCCACATTGAGGTTCTATAAACCACTTACATTTGATTTTTTTCCCTTGGATTATTGACTTGCCAATATATGAAGCTCTTTTAACATCAGCCAGTATGAAAAACCCCTAGGGGGTTTTGTTAACTAGATGCTCAATGTAAGTCAGCAGTATGATGTGGCTGCCAAAAAAATTTAAGGCAATTTCATTAGAGAAGGCCCAGCCTCAGGAGGATGATGAAGGCTTTTGCTCCGCTTTGCTGTTTCACCCTGGGAGTAAGCTTCTGCTGCCTTACCATTCTGCTTCAGGATGCTGCAGATAGAGAGGGAAAGGGCCATTGTCCTGAGAGGCTGCAATCTCATTGGCCTCCTCATAGTTCCCTAACAGACCTGGCACATTCCTTCTTCAGGGATTTTATTTTTTTAAAGATTTTTAAAAATTTATTTATTCATGAGAGACACAGAGAGAGAGACAGAAACATAGGCAGAAGGAGAAGCAGGCTCCCTGCAGGGAGCCTGATATGGCACTGATCCCAGGACCCTGGGATCATGACCTGAGCCAAAAGCAGATGCTTAACACCTGAGCCACCCAGTTTCCACTTTTCAGGGCTTTTAAGGGGTTCTTCTCTGCCTGAAACAACTTCCTCCAGTTCTTGACATGGCTCACTCCACTTCATTAGGCCTCTGCATGGATATCTTCTCTCCAGAGAGGCTGCCTCTGACCTCCTTGCTTAAAACCATTTCTTCAATCATTCTCTCCCTTTATACTGCTTTGTTTGTCTTTATAACATTTATCATCTCCTGATACATATTCTCTGTTTCTTCCATTACAATATAAGCTCCACAAACATACATTTTTTTGTGTATTTTGGCTATTGATATATCTAAAACAGTTCCTGACACATAATGGGAGCTCAATGCATATTTGAATAAACAAAGTTTTCATAGCATTTACTTTATGGTACTATAATTAATCTTTTCATTTATCTTGTGCCCACTAGAATCTTATCTAAGAAACCTCTTTTTCCTCTTTTTATTGACATTTAATTACCTAGGCAGTGCCTGGCATGGGGTGTGTTGGATAAATGGATGGATATAAAATGCAATGAAACGCCTGGACACCTGCACCCCAATGTTTCTAGCAGCAATGTCCACAATAGCAAAACTGTGGAAGGAACCTCAGTGTCCATCAAAAGATGAATGGATAAAGAAGATGTGGTTTATGTATACAATGGAATATTACTCAGCCATTAGAAATGACAAATACCCACCATTTGCTTCAACGTGGATGGAACTGGAGGGTATTATGCTGAGTGAAGTAAGTCAGTCGGAGAAGGACAAATATTATATGTTCTCATTCATTTGGGGAATATAAATAATAGTGAAAGGGAATATAAGGGAAGGGAGAAGAAATGTGTGGGAAATATCAGAAAGGGAGACAGAACATGGAAGACTCCTAACTCTGGGAAACGAGCTAGAGGTGGTGGAAGGGGAGGAGGGCGGGGGGTGGGGGTGAATGGGTGACGGGCACTGAGGGGGGCACTTGACGGGATGAGCACTGGGTGTTATTCTGTATGTTGGCAAATTGGACACCAATAAAAAATAAATTTATTATAAAAAAATAAATGGATGGGTATACTACCAGGGATGTTGCAGAGGGGTTTCAAACATTTGATGGGATTGGCCTAAACCCACTCTGACCAATTCAATGGCCACTAGATACATGTGACTGTGGAGCACCTAAAATGAAGCTTTTCGGAATTGAGATGTTTTGCAAATATAAAATACACACCAGATTTTGAAGCCTTGCCATAAAAATATGTAAAATATCTCATCAGCAATATTTTCATTGAATATATGTTTAAATACTAATATTTTGATGTACCGGGTTCAATAAAATATATTCCTAAAATTACACTCACTGTCTTCTTTTTAACGTGGCTACTGGAAAATTTTATTTATTTTTATTTTTTAAAAAAGATTTTATTTATTTATTCATGAAAGACACAGAGAGAGAGAGAGAGAGAGGCAGAGACACAGGCAGAGGGAGAAGCAGGCTCCACACAGGGAGCCCGACATGGGACTCGATCCTGGGTCTCCAAGGATCATGCCCTGGGCTGAAGGCGGTGCTAAACCGCTGAGCCATCGGGGATGCCTGGAAAATTTTAAATTATATATGTGACTAGCATATTTGCATTGAATAGCACTGCTCTAGAGATTTTGACAACCTCCATGTTTAAACCCTGAACTTTATAAGCTTGTAAGGGTATATATTGTGGGTGTTGTAGAGGTAGGTCCTTGTAATGAACACAGAAGAGGGTTCTTCATAATCCCTGATCCTGGGGTACTTGTGACAGCAGGATTAAATAATAACTGGATCAAATAAGCACTATGTTTTATTACTCCACCTCGTCTTTTTTATTCCTGCCTTATTTCACCCCAGATTCCTCAGAGCTGCTAACAACAAGCCAGATTGAATGGTTAGCATTTTTTACCTCTTTTCACCTTCATCCATACCCATCCTGACAGTGAGAACAATAAACAAATAAATGGTCCAAAGGTGAGCTACAAATTCCAAAAGGAAAATCTAGCCACAAGCACCCTGGATCATCTACACATAGTAGAATCTCCACTTTGGAAAGTCTCTCTCTTCCAGATTAGTAATTTTCACCATATAACCAAATCCCCTGTCAGAGCTCAGTGCTGGGTTATCCCACTAGGTAAGTAGCCAAGTAGATGACATATCATCTGCCCTTTGATGAGTTTATAATAAAGTTGGGATATAAAACCTACGTGTGTGGAAATTTAAACAAGAACATAAAACAGTCATCCAAGAAATTTTCAGCAGAGTGTGATTAAGGGCCAAATAAATGACCCAGATAGTTAATGTTTTAAGAATTCAAATCAGGGGGATCCCTGGGTGGCGCAGCGGTTTGGCGCCTGCCTTTGGCCCAGGGGTGATCCTGGAGACCCAGGATTGAATCCCATGTTGGGCTCCTGGTGCATGGAGCCTGCTTCTCCCTCTGCCTGTGTCTCTGCCTCTCTCTTTCTCTCTGTGACTATCATAAATAAAAAAATTCAAATCAGTATCAACCCCAAGGGTCAAGGAAGGTAGAGAAAGCTTCCTCAAGGAGGGAGTACTTGAGGAGGAGGGGCAAAATGGCAGAAGAGTAGGGTCCCCAAATCACCTGTCCCCACCAAATTACCAAGATAACCTTCAAATCAACCTGAAAATCTACGAATTCAGCCTGAGATTTAAAGAGAGAACAGCTGAAACGCTACAGTGAGAAGAGTTTGTGCTTCTATCAAGGTAGGAAGACGGGGGGAAAAGAAATAAAGAAACAAAAGGCATCCAAGGTGGAGGGGACCCGCGAGGAGCCGGGCTGAGGCCCGGGCGAGTGCCCCCAGGACAGGAGAGCTCTGTCCCGGAGAAGCAGGAGCTGCACCAATCTTCCCGGGCGGAAAGGCGCCCGCAGGGAGTTAGAGCAGGACCCCAGGAGGGCGGGGATACCCTCAGGCTCCCTGGGACACGAACAGACACCTGTGGAGTGCGCAGGAGAGTGCGCCAAGCTCCCTAAGGGCTGCAGCTGGACCAGAGCAGCTCCAAAGGGCTCAGGCGTCGGCTCCTTGGAGGGGGCTGCACGGCTCCGGAAGCAGCTCGGAGGGCCTCGGGTGGCGGCTCAGCGGAGAGGTGGCTGCGCGGCCGGAAGCTCGAATCCAACAGTGCAGACCGGGAGCACAGGGCGCTGGGACACAGCCCAAGATCCGGCCTCCCCCCGGGACAGGTAGAGGCCGGGAGGGCCCAGGACAGCAAGGACGCTCCTGCCCCAAGCTAAGCAGATCAGCGGTCCCGCCCCCGGATCCTCCAGGCCCCTGCAGAGGGAGTAGTTACTGCGGGAGCTGAATCCAGGTTTCCATAGCTGCCGCAGCCACTGGGGTTGTTCCTCCTGCGGCCTCACGGGGTAAACAATCCCCATTGAGCCCTGCACCAGGCAGGGGGCAGAGCAGCTCCCCCAAGTGCTAACACCTGAAAATCAGCACAACGGGCCCCTCCCCCAAAAGACCAGCTAGATGGACAAGTTCCAGGGGAAGTCAAGGGACTTAAAGTATATAGAAACAGAGATACTCCCCTGTGTTTTTTTTCTTTTTGATTTCTGATTGCTTCCCCCACCCTTTTTTTTCACCTTTCTTTCTTTTTCTTTCTTTCTCTTTTTTCCTTTTTTTCTTCTTTTTCTTTTTTCTTTTTCTCTTTTCTTTCCTTCTCTCTCTCTCTTTTTCTCCTTTTCCCAATACAACTTGTTTTTGGCCACTCTGCACTGAGCAAAATGACTCACCTCAAAAGAAAGAATCAGAAACAGTCCTCTCTCCCACAGAGTTACAAAGTCTGGATTACAATTCAATGTCAGAAAGCCAATTCAGAAGCACTATTATACAGCTACTGGTGGCTCTAGAAAAAAGCATAAGGGACTCAAGAGACTTCGTGACTGCAGAATTTAGATCCAATCAGGCAGAAATTAAAAATCAATTGAATGAGATGCAATCCAAACTAGAAGTCCTAACGACGAGGGTTAACGAGGTGGAAAAAGGAGTGAGTGACATAGAAGACAAATTGATGACAAAGAGGGAAACTGAGGAAAAAAGAGACAGACAATTAAAAGACCATGAAGACAGATTAAGGGAAATAAACGACGGCCTGAGGAAGAAAAACCTATGTTTAATTGGGGTTCCCGAGGGTGCCAAAAGGGCCAGAGGGCCAGAATATGTATTTGAACAAATCCAAGCTGAAAACTTTCCTCAACTGGGAAGGGAAACAGGCATTCAGATCCAGGAAATAGAGAGATCCCCCCTAGAATCAATAAAAACCGTTCAACACCTCGACATTTAATAGGGAAGCTTGCAAATTCCAAAGATAAAGAGAAGATCTTTAAAGCAGCAAGAGACAAGAAAACTCTGACTTTTATGGGGAGGAGTATTAGGGTAACAGCAGACCTCTCCACAGAGACCTGGCAGGCCAGAAAGGGCTGGCAGGATATCTTCACAGTCCTAAATGAGAAGAACATGCAACCAAGAATACTTTATCCAGCAAGGCTCTCATTCAAAATGGAAGAAGAGATAAAGAGCTTCCAAGACAGGCAGGAACTGAAAGAATATGTGACCTCCAAACCAGCTCTGCAAGAAATTTTAAGGGGGACTCTTAAAATTCCCCTTTAAGAAGAAGTTCAGTGGAACAATCCACAAAAACAAGGACTGAATAGATATGATGATATCATGATATCTAAACTCATATCTGTCAATAGTAACTCTGAACGTGAATGGGCTTAATGATCCCATCAAAAGGCGCAGGGTATCAGACTGGATAAAAAAGCAGGACCCATCTATTTGCTGTCTACAAGAGACTCATTTTAGACAGAAAGACACATACAATCTGAAAATAAAAGGTTGGAGAACCATTTACCATTCAAATGGTCCTCAAAAGAAAGCAGGGGTAGCCATCCTTATATCAGATAAACTAAAATTTACCCCAAAGACTGTAGTGAGAGATGAAGAGGGACACTATCTCATACTTAAAGGATCTATCCAACAAGAGGACTTAACAATCCTCAATATATATGTCCCGAATGTGGGAGCTGCCAAATATTTAAACCAATTAATAACCAAAGTGAAGAAATACTTAGATAATAATACACTTATACTTGGTGACTTCAATCTAGCTCTTTCTACCCTTGATAGGTTTTCTAAGCACAACATCTCCAAAGAAACGAGAGCTTTAAATGATACACTGCACCAGATGGATTTCACAGATATCTGCAGAACTTTACATCCAAACTCAACTGAATACACATTCTTCTCAAGTGCACATGGAACTTTCTCCAGAATAGACCACATACTGGGTCACAAATCGGGTCTGAAGTTATACCAAAAGATTGGGATCATCCCCTGCATATTCTCAGACCATAATGCCTTGAAATTAGAACTAAATCACAACAAGAAGTCTGGAAGGACCTCAAACACGTGGAGATTAAGGACCATCCTGTTAAAAGATGAAAGGGTCAACCAGGAAATTAAGGAAGAATTAAAAAGATTCATGGAAACTAATGAGAATGAAGATACAACCATTCAAAATCGTTGGGATGCAGCAAAAGCTGTCCAAAGGGGGAAATACATCGCATCCAATCAAAAACAAGCATCCATTCAAAAACTGGAAAGAACTCAAATACAAAAGCTAACCTTACACATAAAGGAGCTAGAGAAAAAACAGCAGATGGACCCACGCCCAGCAGAAGAGAGGTAATTAAAATTCCAGCAGAACTCGACGAAATCGAGATCAGAAGAACTGTGGAACAGATCAACAGAACCAGGAGTTGGTTCTTTGAAAGAATTAATAAGATAGATAAACCATTAGCCAACCTTATTAAAAAGAAGAGAGAGGAGACTCAAATTAATAAAATCATGAATGAGGAAGGAGAGATCACTACCAACACCAAGGAAATAGAAACTATTTTAAAAACATATTATGAACAGCTATACGCCAATAAATTAGTCAATCTAGAAGAAATGGACGCATTCCTGGAAAGCCGCAAACTACCAAAACTGGAACAGGAAGAAATAGAAAACCTGAACAGGCCAATAACCAGGGAGGAAATTGAAGCAGTCATCAAAAACCTCCCAAGACACAAGAGTCCAGGGCCAGATGGCTTCCCAGGGGAATTCTATCAAACGTTTCAAGAAGAAATCATACCTATTCTACTAAAGCTGTTTGAAAATATAGACAGAGATGGAATACTTCCAAATTCGTTCTATGAGGCCAGCATCACCTTAATTCCAAAACCAAAGACCCCTCCAAAAAGGAGAATTACAGACCAATATCCCTGATGAACATGGATGCAAAAATTCTCAACAAGATACTAGCCAATAGGATCCAACAACACATTAAGAAAATTATTCACCATGACCAAGTAGGATTTATCCCCGGGACACAAGGCTGGTTCAACACTCGTAAAACAATCACTGTGATTCATCATATCAGCAAGAGAAAAACCAAGAACCATATGATCCTCTCATTAGATGTAGAGAAAGCATTTGACAAAATACAGCATCCATTCCTGATCAAAACTCTTCAGAGTGTAGGGATAGAGGGAACTTTCCTCGACATCTTAAAAGCCATCAACGAAAAGCCCACAGCAAATATCATTCTCAATGGGGAAGCACTGGGAACCTTTCCCCTAAGAATAGGAACAAGACAGGGATGTCCACTCTCACCACTGCTATTCAACATAGTACTGGAAGTCCTAGTCTCAGCAATCAGACAACAAAAAGACATAAAAGGCATTCAAATTGGCAAAGAAGAAGTCAAACTCTCCCTCTTCACCAATGACATGATACTCTACGTAGAAAACCCAAAAGAAATTAAGGAGTCAATCCCATTTACAATTGCACCCAAAAGCATAAGATACCTAGGAATAAACCTAACCAAAGAGGTAAAGGATATATACCCTAAAAACTATAGAACACTTCTGAATGAAATTGAGGAAGACACAAAGAGATGAAAAATATTCCATGCTCATGGATTGGCAGAATTACTATTGTGAAAATGTCAATGTTACCCAGGGCAATTTACATGTTTAATGCAATCCCTATCAAAATACCATGGACTTTCTTCAGAGAGTTAGAACAAATTATTTTAAGATTTGTGTGGAATCAGAAAAGACCCCGAATAGCCAGGGGAATTTTAAAAAAGAAAACCATATCTGGGGGCATCACAATGCCAGATTTCAAGTTGTACTACAAAGCTTTGGTCATCAAGACAGTGGGGTACTGGCACAAAAAGAGACACATAGATCAATGGAACAGAATAGAGAACCCAGAAGTGGACCCTGAACTTTATGGTCAACTAATATTCGATAAAGGAGGAAGGACTATCCACTGGAAGAAAGACAGTCTCTTCAATAAATGGTGCTGGGAAAATTGGACATCCACATGCAGAAGAATGGAACTAGACCATTCTCTTACACCATACACAAAGATAAACTCAAAATGGATGAAAGATCTAAATGTGAGACAAGATTCCATCAAAATCCTAGAGGAGAACACATGCAACACCCTTTTTGAACTCGGCCACAGTAACTTCTTGCAAGATACATCCACGAAGGCAAAAGAAACAAAAGCAAAAATGAACTATTGGGGCTTCATCAGGGTAAGAAGCTTTTGCACAGCAAAGGATACAGTAAACAAAACTAAAAGACAACCTACAGAATGGGAGAAGATATTTGCAAATGACGTATCAGATAAAGGGCTAGTTTCCAAGATCTATAAAGAACTTCTTAAACTCAACAGCAAAGAAACAAACAATCCAATCATGAAATGGGCAAAAGACATGAAGAGAAATCTCACAGAGGAAGACATAGACATGGCCAACACACACATGAGAAAATGCTCTGCATCACTTGCCATCAGGGAAATACAAATCAAAACCACAATGAGATACCACTTCACACCAGTGAGAATGGCGAAAATTATCAAGGCAGGAAACAACAAATGTTGGAGAGGATGAGAAGAAAAGGGAACCCTCTTACACTGTTGGTGGGAATGTGAACTGGTGCAGCCACTCTGGAAAACTGTGTGGAGGGTTCCTCAAAGAGTTAAAAATAGACCGGCCCTAGGACCCAGAAATTGCACTGTTGGGGATTTCCCCCAAAGATTCAGATGCAATGAATCACCGGGACACCTGCACCCCGATGTTTCTAGCAGCAATGTCCACAATAGCCACACTGTGGAAGGAGCCTCGGTGTCCCTCGAAAGATGAATGGATAAAGAAGATGTGGTTTATGTATACAATGGAATATTCCTCAGCCATTAGAAATGACAAATACCCACCATTTGCTTCAACGTGGATGGAACTGGAGGGTATTATGCTGAGTGAAGTAAATCGGAGAAGGACAAGCAGTGTATGTTCTCATTCATTTGGGGAATATAAATAATAGTGAAAGGGAATATAAGGGAAGGGAGAAGAAATGTGTGGGAAATGTCAGAAAGGGAGACAGAACATAAAGACTCCTTACTCTGGGAAACGAACTAGGGGTGGTGGAAAGCGGAGGAGGATGGGGGGTGGGGATGCATGGGTATCGGGCACTGAGGGGGACACTTGACGGGATGAGCACTGGGTGTTATTCTGTATGTTGGTAAATTGAACACCAAAAAAAATTATTTTATTAAAAAAAAGGAGGGAGTACTTGAGCTGGACATTGGAGGATCTGTGTGACATTACAAGATCCTAGATTTTCAGAGTTTAAGGGGCCCACAGAGACATAGTATGCTCATCATTATATAGATAAGAAACTGAGACTTAGAGAGAGAAAAAGATCTCATAAGAAGTAAGGAAAAAGTTGGGATTAGAACCAAAATTTCCTAGTTCCCAATCTATTACTCTTTCCTCTGGGTGCTGAGGAAGGATGATGTTCTAGGTGTAAAAAAGGCCTAGAAGCCCTAACGCTTTAACACAATGCATCAATCTGCCCCCCTCTCAACGAACATATACATACACACTCACACACACACACGCACAGATACACGACAACTCCAAACATGATATGGGATCTCTCTTTTTTCCATAAGACCAGATTAATTTAGCATGTAATACAGATAACACTGAATTCAAATGCCAGGTCAAACACCAATTCCTTTTTATTTGGTTAGAAATGGGCCATGTGTTGATGAATGGCCTCTTTGATGTATCCTGCCATCTCAAAAGCCTTAAGGTTGAGAGGACCTCCTTCTGTTCCTTTTTGTCCCATCACCACAAGGTATACAGATTCAATCTGAACTACAGTAACTGCCTGGCTGCCCCGACTCTGGCCTTTGGTGCGGAGGTCCATGGTATTGTTGCCCTCAGTGTAAAGGTTGTCCCGAATCAATAAGCATTTGGTCCCTGCAAGGGTGATTCCTTGAAGAAACAACTTCTCTCTCCCCTCTCTCGCCAGCAAGATTTGAATTTCTTCCTGGGTCAACTGGAGCAAGTTGCCTTCAGGGTAAGAAGCTAACAACCATGGTGGGGAATTGGTGATAATCGCTGCATCACAGCACATCCCAGTCTGTAGGAAGAGGGTGATGCAGTCTTGCCAGACCTCTTCGCTGATATCCCCTATGCACTGCATGGTTCAAATAAGTGGTCTCTAAAAGAAAAATAAAGTGCTTTCTAGTAATTTGGTCTGCAAAATAAGTTTGTTAGCAGTTGGCTTAGGATGACTGATAAGCTGAGACTGAAATAACCTAAAAATACAGTCTGTTTCTGATGGCCTCTCCCCAGCAGCAAAGTAGAGCAGGTCTTGGTGACTTGTATGAAGATATGGTCCAGCTGCCCTCTACTGTGATTTATCAAGCTACCTCTTGAACAGGAGTGAGGTCACAAAGGCTTTGTGACTTTATAATAGTCATCATCCACCACATCATGGGTGACCTTTGGCAGCAGCTTTCTGTACCTCTAGCTGTTGAAACAATGGGGCAAAGCACACCTACTTCTCTAGGACACCATACGCAGAACACCAACTCCCAACAGTGGAAAAGCCCTCAAAGTAGAACAAAAATAGTCAGTTGGAGGTTTGGTTACAAAATAGGACAGATTTGCTGCAGCCACTAGCATGTCAGATGTTGGCTAATCCTGCTGAGGTATGAACTCTAGGTACAAAGTCGAAAATCCCACAAACTCACCAGTTTACAGCTCCTTTTGGGAAAACCACAATAGCCTCCTCGTGGTTTCCCTGCCTCCATATTTGTTCCTTTCAGTTTATCTTCTGGCCCACACCAGCTGTGAGTTTAGACTTATTTATTCCTATCTAGCCATTCAGTATTCATTATGTGTCAAGTACTTTTCTAAGCACTGTAATATAGTAGTGAACAGAGAAACCTCATGAAATTGACATCATAATGGGGGAGACAAAGAATAAATAGATGATAATAGCATCCTTTTTACTGAAGATATTTTTAGTCTAATACTTTATTTTCCTATATTTCTCCTCTTATCTCTAGGCTTTCTTTACTATAGTGGGGATCCAAATTGACTTCTGACTCTTCTTCAACCTTTGGCAAGGTACTGTCTGTCCCTAATTTCCTCTGAAATGACAATAACTTGCCTTAAGGAAGAAATGTTAGGGGGGGATGACTAAAGTTAATGGTGGATAAAATCTGGGAGAGCTTTGAAATTTTATTTATGCAACAAATATTTATTAAGTATCTACTGTGTGCCAGGTCTTTTCTAGACTTTGGAGATCTAGCAGTGAACAAAAGTTCCTGCTGCTTAAGCTGACATCCTAGATGAGGAGATAAATAATAAATGACATTTATAGTATATCAGGGTTTCCAACTCCCAGACTGTTCTTTTTTCCACTGCAAGTCTGATTTAGAGAGTACCAATGAATGACTGCACCTGTCAGCACTTCATTTGAGAGGTGGTTTGGTGGGTCTTTGGTCCTTTCCTCACATCTTTGAAGACAAATTATGAAGCTACTGCAATTTTCCAGGATATAGCTAGGTTAATGATTTATTAGCAGACTAGTAAAATAGGGAAGTGAGAGGATGTGCTTACACAACATTTCAAAAAGTATTCTACTGTGATTTGTCCAAGATCTCACAGTTAGGAAGCTTTTCAGAAACCCAGTTGCCAGAATGGAATTGTCTGGGCTATCTCTGCAGAGTGCCATCACTGCTAACATTAGAGAATAGTGGAATTATATAGAGGTCCAAAACCCTTATAGCATTAAAGGGTGTGAGAAGAGAGGCAGTACTTGAGTCTGGGACTTAACTCCTGGGTCAAGCCTATAGCCCAAATAAGAAAACCTTCAGCTCTCCACCACAAAGTGCACTTGCCAGGAAGCAAGATGGCAGGAGAGGCCACAGATGAAATGTTTCGATAGAAACCTCCAGGAGGATCATGTGACTAGAGCTTGTGTCAGGACAGTGGGGGGCCATGGGTCTGTAGCTTAGGTTGGTCAAGTTGGCAGCTGGGTAGGTGGCAGCAGCGGGAGTGGTGGAGCAGTGAAGGCAGTGACAGCTCAAGTAGCCCTGAGGGCTTCAGGTGGCGGGAACATGGACCAAATGATTGTGCTCTAGGTAAGGAGGAAAGTTAGGAGAGGCCAGTGCCCAAGCACTGGAGAGGCTGGGAGCGGGGAGTTCTCTTCAGGTATCCAACCGAGAGCCCAGGCACACCCTCTCAAACCTTTTCTGGGAGCTCTTTGACGCCCTCTTCCTGTTCTGGGACCCGTGCTCCCCACGGTTCACAGCCCCTTTCAACCAAATTGAACTCTTCTCAGAACCCGCCTTCCTGTGGTGGTGCAGAGGAAAGGTGGTCTGTGCGAACTGTCCCATCATGCAACACTGGGTGTGTGCCTGCTAAATCCCTCCCTGCCCTTTTGCCCTCAGACCTCAGTTCCTTCTGGAATTCAAGCAGTCACCTCACACACCCTCTTACTCCAGGCTCCTAATATGCACTCGCCTTGCTTGTAACCGCCTTTCTCGAATACATCTATATCCTACCCTCCTCTTGACTCCCTGCCCCTAACCTGCCACGACGATTGCCCAGACCACTACCACTGCCCCTGATTCAGTGTAGTTTTGGGTTTGGGGGCTACAGCATCTCTCTAGCCCAAGCTGGGCTATGGGTGAAGGAAGGAGGTGTAGCACAGTAGACCTGGCAGTATTCAGCTGGGAGGAAAACCCCAAGAGGTGGCATCGCCAGACTATTGGCGCCTACTTACAACAATCCCTAGTTAGTCATGATCCCGGGGTCGTGGAATAAAGCCCTGCTTCATGCTCCATGTTCACTGGGGAGTCTGCTTGAGATTCTCTCACCCTTTGCCCTTCCCCCTTGTGCCTGTGTCCTCTTTCTCTCCAAATGAATAAACAAGTTAAAAACAAATTTACTCCCTTTTTCTCATTTGACCTCGGAGAGAGCAGGGAGGCAGAACTGCCCTTGTGCTTTAGTGTTAAAATATTGAAATTCTCAGGTTGGGAGATTAAAGCTATAAACTGGGCTAACTATATGGCAAGGGAGAAGATGTCATTATCCCATGTATATGAAAATAATACTAGCAGCTAATACATCAAATATTTAACTATGTGGTAGGCACTGTGTTAGATGCTTTGCATGAAATAGGTCTTTAGCCCTTACATCAACCTATATGGGAGGTACTATTATTATTTATATGTTATAGATGAAGAAACTGAGACCCATAGAGGTGAAGTGAGTTGTGTAATAAAGATAGGAGTCCTCAGGTTTCAGACTGTTATGGGGATGGGGTTAATAATGCTCAAGAAAAACTTTAATTGAAATTATGGCCAGACTCCATTTGTACTGCATGGATAATGACATTGTGACTCTTGGAATACAAATGAAAACTTAGTTCTTTAAATAAAATTGGCATTTCATTTGGTGTCCAGTAGCGCTGAGTGTCCACAAGTGGTATGCTACTATAAGTCTATGTTTTTTTCTTTTATTATTATGAGTTTCTGGGAAGGATTAGGGTGGCACTAATGGCTAGGGATTAAGGAGGCCTTTCTTGTTAACTCACTGTATCCACAAAAGGGAGACACTGTCTTGTCTATCAGGACAAAGAGATAACCATGAGCTTGTCAGTCATTAGTTCTGTATGTCAAGTGCAGAGGTGACTTTTATTTTGGCTCTTTTTTTCTTTTTATTCTCTTGGAAAGACTTTTAAAAAACTATTGAGGTGTAAAACACATAGAAAAAAGTTTGTCTATATAATGTAATCTATTATAAATTATTATTATAAATGTATACTCCATGGATGTTCACAAACTGCACACACCAGCACCCAGATCAAGAAACAGAACATTTCTAGTCAGTACTCTTCCCAAGGGTGACCATTATCTTGATTTCTAACAGAATAGATTATTTTTGCCTGTTTTTTTATATACTTAATATAAAGTATATTACACATGGATTCATAGTACCCTTGTGTCTGGCTTCCTTTGCTCAACATTGTGTTTGAAATATTCATCCATATTATTCCTTGTAGTTAAAGATCATTCTCATTGCTATATAGTGTTTTATTTTGTTAGCATGCCACATGTGATTTATCTAATTTTTGTTGATAGTGATTTCTAGTTCTATTACAAGTAGAACATTTTTGGTGCATACACATAAGCGATTTTGTTGGGTATACACAGAAATGGAATTTCTGGATTATAGAATTCACATATATTCATCTAGGATAGAAAATACCAATTTTGCACTCTCACCACCTATGTATGAGTGAGGAACTATCTTAGTTATAACCTTAGAATTTAACAATGGTTTTTGTAGCACCTGCCCAAAAGTTCAGTGACTCTCCTGTCCAAATCAGAATTTGTCCTTTTTACTTCTGTATCAGCACTTAGAATTCTTAATTACCTTTCCTTTCCAGAATGGATTCTTTCAGTTAACATTTACTGAGTTTCAGGTGGCTTAGAAATGTACTATAGTGGCTAAGAGTGTATGTTTTAGAGCCAGGCTGTCTGAATGCAAATCTCAACCCAACTACTTGACTTTATGATCTTGGCAAGAGTGTAACTTCTCTGTGCTGTTTCTTTATATGGAAAATGGTGGTAATAATAATAGTACCTATCTCACAGGATAGCTATAGGGATGGAAAGAGTTAATATTTGTAGAAGTGCTTAGAACAGTGCCTGGCAATTGTAGGTGTTTAATTTAGCTACCAGTTATTATCATCATCATCATGATTACTTGTTATTATTTACAAAATGCAACATTGGGAGTTGTTAAGAATACATAGCTGTCTTAGTTATAGCAACTGTCTTCGAAGATATCTTGATCAAGTAAGATGAGGAGGTATTAGACCTAAGATCCACAAAAGAAAGAACTTTCATAACAGGGACAAATGAAATACTATCAGAGATTAAAAGGCAAATAAGGTCTAGTTCTAGATGAATGTGAGGAGTATGAAATGAAATTTTTATGGAAGAGTGGCAGTTAGACTCAGTCTGAATAATCGATAGGATTTTACTCTTTAGAGATAGGGGAGGTGAGAGGGACTCCCTACCAAGGGAACTGTAAGACCATAACTCATCAGGGCAAGAGAGTGAGAGAAACAGAGAGATAGATGTTGTAGATTGTAGAGGCTTGAATGTTATATTGAGGAATTTGAATTTGGTTGTACAGTTAAACAAACATGGGGTTGAACTGCATTGGTCTACTTACATGCAATTTTTTTTCGCAAAATTCAGTACCATAAATGTATTTTATCTTCTTTATGATACTTTTAACAACATTGTATTTTTTCTAGCTTACTTTATGGTAACAATACAGGATATAATACATATAGTATACCGAATATGTGTTAATCAACAGTTTATATTATTGGTAAGGCTTCCAGTTACGTTTGGGGGGAGTAAATGGTTTTATGCAGATTTTAAGTTGTGTGGTGTTTGGTGCTCCTAACCCCCAATGTTGTTCAATGGTCAGCGGTATAGGTAGCAAAGAGCAGCTAAAGCTTTTCAAGTCTAGAAACAGAATATAAAATTCAGAAAGGAACTTTTATTTTTTATTTTTTTTGACTTTTTTTTTATTTTGTTCTTTTTTTATAATAAATTTATTTTTTATTGGTGTTCAATTTGCCAACATACAGAATAACACCCAGTGCTCATCCTGTCAAGTGCCCCCCTCAGTGCCTGTCACCCATTCACCCCCACCCCCCGCCCTCCTCCCCTTCCACCACCCCTAGTTCGTTTCCCAGAGTTAGGAGTCTTCATGTTCTGTCTTCCCAGAAAGGGACTTTTAAATGATCTTAATGAGGGCAGCCTGGGTGGCTCAGAGGTTTAGTGCCTGCCTTCAGCTCAGGGCCTGATCCTGGAGACCCAGGATCAAGTCCCACGTCTTGGAGGGACTGCCTGCATGGAGTCTGCCTCTCTCTCTCTCTCTCTCTTTGTGTGAGTCTCTCATGAATAAATAAATAAAATCTTAAAAAATAAATGATCTTTTTTTTATAAGAAACAGACTTTTTTAAAAGTTTTTATTTATTTATGATAGTCACACAGAGAGAGAGAGAGAGAGAGAGGCAGAGACACAGGCAGAGGGAGAAGCAGGCTCCATGCACTGGGAGCCCGACGTGGGATTCGATCCCGGGTCTCCAGGATCACGCCCTGGGCCAAAGGCAGGCGCTAAACCGCTGCACCACCCAGGGATCCCAAAAATAAATGATCTTAATGAGAAGTGGAAATACAGGTTTTATTTGGCATGATGTAAATGTTCTAAAATTTTATATTGTGGTGATGGTATACAACTCTGTAAATTTACTAAAAAATCAATGAATTTTACATATAAAAGAAGTGAATTTTATGTCAAATTCAATAAAGCTGCTAACAAATAAACATGAATAGGTAAAAAATAAGATTGTCTAGTGATAGTCCAAACCTCTCATGTCACAAATCCAGAAGCTGAGATCCAGATTGCTGAAGTTTTTTGTTCAAGGTCAATCATCTAGTTAGTGGCAGAGCAGCATTGTCTTTTTTCTTCTTTAGTATGTATGGCAGGTTCAGAATGTGATAAATTGTGTAAAATTGCCATTGAAACAGCGGCCAAAATAATTGGAAGTGTCAGATGGGTATAGAATACCATTCTGGAAAATGATAGTAGTAGTAGTAGTAGTAGTAGTAGTAGTAGTAGTAGTAGTAGTAATACTTTATAGTACGCTACTGTTTACACAGTGCTTTACAAGCCACCCTATCTGCTCCAAACATTATGATTCACATTAAATTTTCCTAAAACAAGGTACTTTTTGGCTTGACTGCCAGGAAACTAATAACCAGATTTAGTGTTCAATCATATTAACTATATTAGCCCTTGCAATTGGTATAATTGCTTCCTCTTCCTCTTTATGACTTTTTCTGTTCTAATGACCTAATTATATAATATATAATATAAACATATATTATAATATATATATTTTTTACTACAAACCACTTCAAATTCACTTAGGAAAGAAGCAGTGTCAAAATAAATGAAGATAAAACTGGGTAAATTGTTTTTCATTATCAAGTATATGTGATTTCCTTTATACATATGTACGTATATTTTAAATACTTAAATTTTAGTTAGTTAATATACAGTATAATATTAGTATCAGAACATTCAATGATTCATCAGTTATATACAACACCCCGTGCTCATCACAAGTATCCTCTTTAATACCTATTACTCATCTAGTCCATCCACCACCCACCTCCCTCTATCAACCTTCAGTTTGTTCTCTATCATTTAGAGTCTCTTATGGTTTGTTTCCTTCTCTCCTTTTTTCCCACCTTCCCATATGTTCATCTGTTTTCTTTCTTAAATTCCACATATGAATGAAATCATATGATACTTGTCCTTGACTGAGTTCGCTTAGCATAATAAGCTGTACCCCAATCCACATTGCTGCAAATGGCAAGATTTCATTCTTTTTGATGGTTGAATAATTTTACATTGTGTGTGTATAGTGCATCTTCCTTATCCATTCACCAGTTGACAGATATTTGGGCTATCTCCACAGTTTGGCTATTGTTAATAATGCTGCTGTAAACATTGTGCTGTGTCTTCCCCTTCAAATCTGTATTTTTGTACCCTTTGGGTAAATAAATAACTACCAGTGCAATTAGTAGATCATAGGGTAGTTCTATTTTTAACCTTTTCAGGAACCTCCATACTGTTCTGCAGAGTGGCTGTACCAGTTTGCATCCCCACCAACTCTGCAAGAGGACTCCCCTTTCTCCACATACTGGCCAACACCTGTTGTTTCTTGTGTTGTTAAATTTAGTCATTCTTAGAGGTGTGAGGTGGAATCCCATTGTGGTTTTGATTTGCATTTTCATGATGATGAGTGATGTTGAGCATCTTTTGATGTATCTGTTAGGTATTTGGATGTCTTTGGAAAGTTTTATATTCATGATTCTGCCCATTAACTGGGTTATTTGTATTTTTGGATGTTGAGTTTGATAAGTTCTTTATAGATTTTGGATGCCAATCTTTTATCAGTTTGCAAATATCTTCTCCCATTCCACAGGCTACCTTTTAGTTTTGTCGATTGTTTCTTTTGCTGTGCACAAGCTTTTTATCTTGATGAACTACCAGTAGTTCATTTTTTTCTTTTGTTTCTCTTGCCTTTGGAGACATGTCTAGCACCAAGTTGCTGTGGCTGAGGTCAGAGACATTGCTGTAGAATTTTGATAGTTTCCTGTCTTACATTGAGGTCTTTCATCCATTTTGAATTTATTTTTGTGTCTGGTGTAAGAAAGTAGTCTAGTTTCATTCTTGTGCCTGTTGCTGTCTAGTTTTTCCAACATCATTTGTTGAAGACTATCTTTTTTCCCATTGGATATTCTTTCCTGCTTTCTGGGTTTTCTGTTCCGTTCCATTGATCTACATGTGTTTTTGTGTCAGTACCATAGTGGCTTGATGACTATAGCTTTGTAATATAGCTTTCTTTTAAAATATTTTATTTATTTATTCACGAGAGGCACACACAGAGAGAGGCAGAGACGTAGGCAGAGAGATAAGCAGGATCCACACAGGGAGCCCAATGTGGGACCCAATCCCAGGACTCCAGGATCATGCTCTGGGCCAAAGGCGATGGTCAACTGCTGAGCCACCCAGGCATCCCTGTAATATAGTTTGAAAGCCAAAATCATGATGCCTCCAGTTTTGTTTTTCTTTTTAAGGATCACTTGGCTGTTTGGGGTCTTTTTGGATCCATACAAATTTCAGAATTGTTTGTTCTACCTCTGTGACAATCCTGGTGGAATTTTTTTAAAAAATTATTTTATTTTTTAATGGATGTAGGCATATTTAATTTATCTGTTCCTCCTTGTGTGAATATATCAATTTGCCAACATATAGCATTAACACCCAGTGCTCATCCCGCCAAGTGCCCCCCTCAGTGCCCATCACCCAGTCACCCCAACCCCCTGCCCACCTCCCTTTATACTACCCCTTGTTCGTTTCCCAGAGTTATTTATTTTAGAGAGAGAGAGCGCACACGAGAAGGGAAGGGAGAGGGACAGACTGTGTCAAACAAAGAGCCCAACTTGGAGGCTTGAAGTCAGGGCCCTGAGATCATGACCTGAGCTGAAATCAAGAATAGGTTAACTGACTGAGCCATGCGGTAGCCCCAAGGCTGGTGGTATGTCGATAGGGATTGCATTAAATGTGTAGATTGCTTTAAGTATTATAGACATTTTCACAATGTTTGTTCTTCCAATCCATGGGTGGAATGCTTTTACATTTCTTTATGTCCTCTTCAATTTCTTTCATAAGTGTTCTATAGCTTTCAGACAATGGATCTTTTACCTTTTTACTTAACTTTGTTCCTAGCTATTTTATTGGTTTTAGTACAATTGAAAATGAGATCAATTCCTTGATTTCTTTTTCTGCAGATTCCTTATTGGTGTATAGAAATTCAAAAGATTTGTGTGTGTTGATTTTTATATCCTGTGACTTCATTGCATCCAAGTATTCTATCAATTTTTTTGGTGAACTCTTTCAGGTTTTCTACATAGAGTATCATGCTGTCTGCAAATAGTTAAAGTTTAACTTCTTCCTTGCCAATTTGGAAGTCTTTTATTTCTTTTTGTTTTCTGGTTGTTGAGGCTAAGACTTCTAGTAGTATGTTAAATAGTAATGGTGCAAGTGGACGACCATGTCTTGTTCCTGACCATAAGGGATAGGCTCTCAGATTTTCCCCATTGAAAATGATATTAGTTGTGGGTCTTTCATATATTACCTTTAGGATGTTGAGGTATGTTCCCTCTATCCCTACTTTGTTGAGGGTTTTTTATCAACAGATTGCTGTATTTTGTCAAATGCTTTTTCTGCATCTATTGACAGGGTCATATAGTTCTCATCTTTTCTTTTATTAATGTGGTGTATTATTTTCACTGATTTGCAAACATTGAATCAACTCTGCAGTCCAGGAATAAATCCCACTTGATCATGGTGAACAATACTTTTAATGTACTGTTGGATATGATTATCTAATATCTTCTTGAGAATTATTTGCATCCAAGTCCATCAGGGATATTGTCATGTAATTCTCCATTTTAATGGGGTCTTGGTCTGGTTTTAGAATCAAGGTAATGCTGAATTCATAGAATGAGTTTGGAAATTTTCCTTATATTTTTATTTTTTGAAACATTTTGGGAAGAATAGGTATTAATGCTTCTTTAAATGTCTGGTAGTATTACCCTGGGAAGCCTTATGGCTCTGGACTTTTGTTTATTGGGAGATTTTTGATTACTGATACAATTTCTTTGCTGGTTATGCATCTGTTCAAATTTTCTATTTCTTTCTATTGCAGTTTTGGTAATTTGTAAGTTTCCAGGGTTTTGTTCATTTCTTCCAGATTTCCCAATTTGTTGCCATGTAATTTTTCATACTATTCTCTTAGAATTGTTTGTATTTCTGTGGCGTTGATTGTGTTCTATTCTCTTCCATTAGTGATTTTATATATTTAGGTCCTTTCTCTTTTCTTTTTCATAGTCTGGCTAGAGGTTTGTCGATTTTATTAATTCTTTAGGAGAACTGCTGTTAGTTTCATTGATATCCTACTGGCTTTTAAAAATATTATGTATTATTTATTTCTGTTCTAGTCTTTATTATTCCCCTTCTGTTGGCTTTACACTTCATTTGCTGTTCCTTTTCTAGTTCCTTTAGGTGTAAGGTTAGATTGTGTATTTGAGAAGTTTCCTGCTTTTAGAGATAGTCCTGTATTGTTATATATTTCCATCATAGGTCTTCCACTGATGCATTGCAAAGGTTTTGGTCTATTCTGTTTTAATTTTCATTTGCTTCCATGTATTTTTAAATTTTTTCTTTAACTACCTGGTTAACTCATTCATTCTTTAGTTAGATGTTATTAACCTCTGTATACTTGTGGTCTTTCCAATTTTTTTTCTTATAATTGCCTTCAAGTTTCATAGTGTTGTGATCTGAAAATAAGCATGGAAGGAAATTGATCTTTTTGTACTGATTATGGCCTGATTTGTGACCCATTATGTGATCTGTTCTAAAAGAATGTTTCACGTGCACTTGACAAGAATGTGTATTGTTTTGTTTTAAAAGGAAATGTGCTAAATATATCTGTTAAATCCATCTGGTCCAGTGTGTCACTGGAAACTATTGTTTCCTTGTTGAGTTTTTGCTTAGATGATCTTTCCATTGCTGTAAGTGGGGTGTTAATTTCCCCTACTATAATTGTATCATTATCAATTAGTTTCTTCATATTTATTATTAATTGATTATATATTCAGGTACTGCCAGATAAAGGAGCATAAATATTTACAATTCTTAGATCTTTTATAATTTTAAATTTTATTATTTTAAAAATTTAAATTCAGTTAGCCCACATATATGTGGGCTATTTAAATCATGACTTTGAGATATGGAGTTCAATAATTCATCAGTTGTGTATTGCACCCAGTGCTCATCACATCACATGCCCTCCTTAATGCCAAATTGCCCAATGCCCTACCCATTCCCTTCCAGAAGCCCTCAGTTTGTTTCCTATAGTTAAGAGTCTCATATTTTTTCTCCCTCTCTGATGGGTTCCCATTCAGTTTTCCATCCCTTCCCCTATGATGCTCTGCACTGTTACTTATATTCCACACATGAGTGAAACCATATAATGGTCTTCTCAGATTGACTTACTTCGCTCACCATTATACCCTCCAGTTCCATCCATGTTGATGTAAATGGTAAGTATTCATCCCTTCTGATGGCTGCATAATATTCCATTGTGTGTGTATGTATGTGTATATAATATATATATACACCACATCATCTTTATCTATTCATCTGTTGATAGATATCTTGGGTCTTTCCACATTTTGGATATTGTGGACATTGCTGCTCTGAACATTAGGGTTCATGTGCTTCTTCAGATCACTATATTTCTATCTTTGGGGTAAATAACTTTTTTGTGCAATTTGTGGGTCATAGGGTAGCTCTATTATTAAATTCTTGAAGAACCTCCATATCGTTTTCCAGAGTGGCTCTACTAGCTTCCATTACCACCAACAGTGTAAGAGGGTTCATTCCCCCTTCCCTCCATCCTCACCAGCATTTGTTGTTTCTTATCTTATCTTGTCAATTTTAGCCATTCTGACTGGTGTGAGGTGTTATCTCATTGTAGTTTTGATTTGTATTTATCAAATGGTGATTGATGTTGAGCATTTTTTCATGTGTCTGTTGGCCATGTCTTCTTTGGAGAAATATCTGCTCATGCCTTCTATTTCTTGATTTTTCTTTCTCAGGGGTATTGAGTTTGATAAGTTCTTTAGAGATCTTGGATACTAGCCCTTTATCTGATATGTCATTTTCAAATATCTTTTCCAATTTCATAGGTTGCCTGTTAGTTTTCTTGAATGTTATCTTCCTATGCAAAAGCTTTTCATATTGATGAAGTCCCAAAAGCTTATATTTGCTTTTCTTTCCCTTGTGTTTATAGACATGTCTAGCAAGAAGTTGCTGTGGCTGCTGTCAAAAATGTTGCTGCCTGTGTTCTCTAGGATTTTGATGTATTCCTGTCTCACATTTAGGTTTTTCATCCATTTTAAGTTTATATTGTGTATGGTATAAGAAAATGGTGCAGTGTCATTCTTCTACATGTGGCTGTCAAATTTTCCCAACACCATTTGTTAAAGAGACTGTCTTTTTTCCATTGGATATTCTTTCCTGCTTTGTTAAAGATTAGTAGACCATAGAATTGAGGGTCTATTTCTAGGTTCTCTGTTTTATTGATCTATGTATATTTTTGTCCCAGTACCACACTGTCTTGATGATTACAACTTTATAATATACCTCAAATACCAGCATTGTGATGCCACCAGATTTGGTTTTCCTTTTAAACTTTACTTCAGCTATTTGGGGTCTTTTCTGGTTCCATACAAATTTTCGGATTCTTTGTTCCAGCTCTGTAGAAAGTGTAGATGGTATTTTTTTAGGAATTGCATTGAATGTGTAAATTGCTCTGGGTAGTATAGACATTTTCACGATATTTATTTTTCCAATCCATGAGCATGGAATGTTTTTCCATTTCTTTGTGTCTTCCTCAATTTCTTTCATAAGGGTTGGGTACTTTTTTAGAGTATAGATCCTTTAACCTTTTGGTTAGGTTTATTCTTAGGTATCTTATGATTTTTGGTGCAATTGTAAATGGGATCAATACCTTAATTCCTCTTTGTTGTGTCTCATTGTTAGTGTATATAAAGGCAAATGATGTCTATGCATTGATTTTATATCTTGCTATGTTGCTGAATTCGTGTATGAGTTTTATCGATTTTTGGGTGTGGTCTTTTGGGTTTTCCACAAAATATATCATGTCAACTGGGAAGAGTGTAAGTTTGGCTTCTTCTTTGCCAATTTGAATACATTTTATTTCTTTCTGTTGTCTGATTGCTGAGGCCGGGACTTCTAGTACTATGTTGAATAACAGTGGTGACAGTGGGTACTCCTGTCATGTTCCAGAACTTAGGAGAGTAGCTTAGCTTTCAATTTTTCCCCATTGAGAATGATATTTGCTGTGGGCTTTTCATAGATGGTTTTTAGGATATTGAGTTATGTTTGCTCTATCCCTACACTATGGGAAGTTTTAATTAAGAAAGGATGATGTATTTTGTCAAATGCTATTGCTGTATCAATTGAGAGGATAATTATTTCTTATCTGTCTTTTTATTAATGTGATGTGTCATGCTGAATGATTTGCAAGTGTTCATCCCAGGAATAAATGCCACTTGGTCGTGATGAATAATCCTTTATTTTAAAAAAATTATTTACTTATTTATTCATGAGAGACACACAGACACACAGATACATAGGCAGAGGGAGAAGCAGGCTCTCCACAGGGAATGTGATGTGGAACTTAATCCCAGGACCTTCAGATCACGACCTGAGCCAAAGGCAGATGCTCAACCACTGAGCCACCCAGGTGGCCTGATGAATAATCCTTTTAATGTACTGTTGAATCCAATTTGTCAGTAATGTAGGGAGAATTTTGGCATCCACGTTTATCAGGGATATTGGTTTGTGATTCTCCTTTTTGATGTGTATGGTTTGTCTGGTTTTGAGATCAAGGCAATGTTGAACTTATAGAATGAGATTGGAAGTTTTACTTCCATTTATATTTTTTAAAACAGCTTCAGAAGAATTGATTTTAGTACTTTAAATATATTTTAGAATTCCCCTGGGAAGCCATCCAGCCCTGAATTTGTTTTTCTTGGGAGATTTTTTGATGACTGATTCAATTTCTTTGCTGTTTATTGGTCAGTTCAGGTTTACTATTTCTTCCTGTTTCAGTTTTGGTAGTTTAAAGTTTCCAGGAATGCATTGATTTCATCCAGAATGCCTAATTTTTTGGCATATAGTTTTTCATAATATGTTTTTTTTTCATAATATGTTGTTAAAATTGTATTTCCTTGGTGTTGACTGTGATCTCTCCTTTTTCAGTCAGGATTTTATTTATTTGGGTTTTTTTTCTTTTTGATAAGTCTGGCTAGGGGTTTATCGATCTTATTAATTCTTTCAAAGAACCAGCTCCTAGTTTCATTGATCTGTTCTACTGTTCTTTTGGCTTCTGTTTCATTATATTCTGCTCTAATCTTTATTATTTCTCCTGTCTTGCTTGGCATATGCTTTATATGCTGCTCTTTCTCCAGCTCCTTCAGGCATAAGGTTAGTTTGTGTCTTTGAGACTTTTCCAATTCTTTGAGAAAGGCTTGTATTGCTATGTACTTCCCTCATAGAACTGCCTTTGCTGTATCCCAAAGGTTTTAAATAGTTGTGTTTTCATTTTCATTTCTTCCCATGAATTTTTTAAAAAGATTATTTATTTATTCATAGAGACAAACAGAGAGAGAGAGAGGCAGAGACACAGGCAGAGGGAGAAGCAGGTACCATACAGAGAGCCTGACGTGGGACTCGATGCAGGGTCTCCAGGATCATGCCTTAGGCTGCAGGTGGCTCTAAACTGCTGTGCCACTGGGGCTGCCCACTTTCCATGGATTTTTAAAATTCTTCTTTAATTTCCTGGTTCACTCATTCACTCTTTAGTAGGATATTCTTTAACCTCTAAATTTGAATTTCTTCTAAATTTTCTGTTGTAATTTAGTTCAAGTTTTAAAGCATCGTGTACTACATATATGCTGGAAATAATCCCAAACTCTTGATAATATTTGAAACCTGATTTGTAACCCAGTATGTAATCTATTCTGGAGGAATGTTCTATGTGCACTCGAGAAGAATGGCATTCTGTTACTCTAGGTTGGAATGCTTTGCATGTATCTGTGAAGTTCATTTGGTCCAGTGTGTCCCTCAAAGCCCTTGTTTTCTTATTGATATTCTGCTTAGATTATCTGTCCATTGCTGTGCGTGAGGTGTTGAAGTCCCCTACTCTTGTATTATCATCAAAGTATTTCTTTAATTTTGTTATTAATTGATTTATATAATTGACTGCTCTCATGTTAGGAGCAAAAATATTTATAATTCTTAGATCTTCTTGTTGGATGGCCCTTTTAAGAATTATTTAGTGTCCCACTTCCTTTACTACATTCTTTGGTTAAAACTCTAATTTGAAAAAAAAAACAACTCTAATTTGTCTGTTACAAAGATTGTGACCCAGCTTTCTTTTAATGTCCATTTGCATGATAAATGGTTCTGCACTCTCACTTTTAATCTGGAGGTGTTTTTCGGTCTAAAATAGAGTCTTGTAGACAGCATACGAATGTGTCTTGCTTTTTTATCCAATCTGATCCCATATAACTTTTGATTGGAGCATTTAGCTTATTTACATTCAGAGTAACTATTTAAAAGTATGAATTTTGTGTCATTATATTACCTGTAAAATCCCTGTTTCTGTAGATTATCTCTGTTTCAATCTGGTCTGTGTTACTTATGGGCCTCTCTTTGCACAAGATGCCACTTAATATATATTGCAGGGCTTGTTTATTGATCACAAGTTCTTTTTTTATTGTTTTCCTGGAAGCTCTTTATCTCTCCTTCCATTCTGAATGAAAGCCTTGCTGCATAAAGTACTCTTGGCTGTATATTTTTCTCATTTAGAACCCTGAATATATCCTGCCAGCCTTTTCTGGCCTCACAGACCTTTCTGTCCTGCAAGTTCACTGTGGATAGAGCTGCTGCCAGTGTAATGTTTCTACCTCTGTAGGTTCTTAACCTCTTTTCTCGAGCTCTTTTCAGGATTTTTCTTTATTCTTGAAATTTCCAAGCTTCACTATTATATGTTATGGTGTTGATCTTTTATTATTACATTTTTTTAATATTCAATGGTCTGCTTTAATAAAACATGATATTAAAAATACAAATGTATCATATATGGGTGGTTATTTTTATCATATAATTATTCCTTTATGAAAGGATTAACTGCAAGATTTTTTAAAATAATAAATTTATTTTGTATTGGGGTCCAATTTGCCAACATAAAGAATAACACCCAGTGCTCATCCCGTCAAGTGCCCCCCTCAGTGCCCGTCACCCATTCCCCCCAACCCCCTGCCCTCCTCCCCTTCCATCACCCCTAGTTCATTTCCCAGAGTTAGGAGTCTTTATGTTCTGTCTCCCTTTCTGATATTTCCTACCCATTTCTTCTCCCTTCCCTTTTATTCCCTTTCACTATTATTTATATTCCCCAAATGAATGAGAACATATACTGTTTGTCCTTCTCCGATTGACTTATTTCACTCAGCATAATACCCTCCAGTTCCATCCATGTTGAAGCAAATGGTGGGTATTTGTCATTTCTAATGGCTGAGTAATATTCCATTGTATACATAAACCACATCTTCTTTATCCATTCATCTTTCGATGGACAATGAGGCTCCTTCCACAGTTTGGCTATTGTGGACATTGCTGCCATAAAAAATGAACTATTGGGACTTCATCAAGATAAGAAGCTTTTGCACAGCAAAGGATACAGTCAACAAAACTAAAAGACAACCTACAGAATGGGAGAAGATATTTGCAAATGACGTATTAGATAAAGGGCTAGTTTCCAAGATCTATAAAGAACTTATTAACAACAACAGCAAAGAAACAAACAATCCAATCATGAAATGGGCAAAAGACATGAACAGAATTCTCACAGAGGAAGACATAGACATGGCCAACATGCACATGAGAAAATGCTCTGCATCACTTGCCATCAGGGAAATACAAATCAAAACCCCAATGAGATACCACCTCACACCAGTGAGAATGGGGAAAATTAACAAGGCAGGAAACCACAAATGTTGGAGAGGATGAGGAGAAAAGGGAACCCTCCTACACTGTTGGTGGGAATGTGAACTGGTGCAGCCACTCTGGAAAACTGTGTGGAGGGTTCCTCAAAGAGTTAAAAATAGACCTGCCCTACAACCCAGCAATTGCACTGTTGGGGATTTACCCCAAAGATACAAATGCAATGAAACGCCAGGACACCTGCACCCCGATGTTTATTATTAAATTTGAGGGGGGGTTCTCTGTACCTCCTGGGTTTGAATGCTTTTGTGTTTCCCCCGATTAGGGAGCTTCACAGCTGTGGATTGCCCAATCCAAGTCCATCTGGCCCTGAACTTCTGTGTCTTGGGAGGTTTTTGATGACTGCTTCAATTTCCTCCCTGGTTATTGGCCTGTTAAGGTTTTCTGTTTCTT
Source organism: Canis lupus familiaris (assembly GCF_011100685.1). Taxonomy (NCBI): domain Eukaryota; kingdom Metazoa; phylum Chordata; class Mammalia; order Carnivora; family Canidae; genus Canis; species Canis lupus. The sequence goes on along the minus strand of NC_049260.1, from coordinate 49,329,844 downwards.
CCTGTTCCAGTTTTGGTAGTTTGTGTTTTTCCAGAAATGCATCCATTTCTTCTAGATTGCCTAATTCATTCCCTATAGATGCTCATAATACGTTTTTAAAATCATTTGTATTTCCTTGGTATGGAATGTGATCTCTCCGCCTTCATTCATGATTTTATTAATTTGAATCTTTTCTCCTTTCTTTTTAATAAGGCTGCCTAGGGATTTATCTGTTTTATTAATTCTTTCAACCATGTTCTTGTTTTCTTGATCTATTCTAGAGTTCTTCTGGTTTCTATTTCATTGAGTTATGCTCGAACCTTTATTATCTCTCTTCTTCTCCTTGGTGTATGCTTTACTTGCTGTTCTTTCTCCAATTACTTCAGGTGCCAAGTTAGATTGTGTATTTAAGTTTTATTCCAACTTTTTTAGGGAATCTTGTTTTGTGAAGTATTTCCCTCTCAGGACCACTTTTACTGTATCCCAAAGATTTTGAATGTTTGTATCTTCATTTTCGCTAGTTTCCATGAATCTTTTTAATTCTTCTCTAGTTTCTTGGTTGACCCATTCATCTTTTAGTAGGATGCGCTTTAACATCACCTTTATTCCAAAACCAAAGACCAAAAAGGAGAAATTCTCCATAAAGGAGAATTATGGACCATTTATAGCCTTTCACTATTGGGGAGGCAGAAGCTATCTCAACAGAGGAGTGGAGGTGAGATGGAAATGCTATGCACTTAAGTGTGAGAAACAAGCATTCCTTGCATGCAGCTTTCCACTGGCCTCTCACATAAACGTGTGACACCACACATCAAAATTAAGTGTGGATGATCGAGGGACATGTGATATACTTAATTCAAAGAAACAAGAGATTCTTGAAAGCATATTCTGAGACGTCTCTAAGATCAGGGAGTAGGAACTTATGTCAACAGTAGTTGTGGAGTCATAATGGAAATGTACTGTGTTTGGGACACCTGAGTGGCTCAGCACTTGAGTGTCTGCCTTCATCTAGGGTGTGATCTTGGGGTCCTGGGATCAAGTCCCACATCGGGCTCCCTGCATAGAGCCTGCTTCTCCCTCTGCCTGTGTCGCTACCTCTCTCTGTGTGTGTCTCTCATGAATAAATGCATAAAATATTTTTTAAATAGAATTTTTAATTTATCTTTGAACTTTGAAAATTTCACTATTAAATGTCTAGGTGTTGAATGGTTTTTATTGCTCTAGGAGAGTCCTCTCTATATCCTGTATCTAAATGCCTGTTTCCTTCTCCAAATTAGGGAAGGTCTCATGTATGATTTGTTCAAATGTTCTTTGTGGTCCTCTCTCTCTCTCTCTCTCTCAGCCTCTTCTAGAATCCCAATTTGACGTATATTTTTCCTTCTCAAGCTATCATTTATGTCCCTAATCCTTTTCTCATGGGCTTGTTTTTCTTTTTTCCTCAGCTTTCTTTCTTATCATCAACTTTTCTATGTTACTCACTCTCTCTTCCACTTCATTACCCCTAGAAGTTAGAACATCCTGTTTGGTTGCATCTCATTTAATATGTTTTTAATTTCGGCCTGATTAGAGCTCATTTCTGCAGCAATGAAGTCTCTAGAGTCCTTTACACTTTTTTCCAGAGCCACTAGTAGCTTTATAATTGTACTTCTGAATTGACTTTCTGACATTGTATTGAAATCCAAATTCTGTAACTCTGGCAGAATATTGTTTCCGGTTCTTTCTTTTTTGATGAATTCTTCTTTCTAGTCATTTTGTCCAGTGCAGAGTGGCTGTATGAATGGGCTGAGTCAAAAATATCAATGATGACCTAAGTAAAATACACCCTAGATGATTTTGAAGAAGTCAGATGCCCAAAAATAAAGGAAAAAGTAGAACAGAGCAAAATAAAACAAAAGGACCACTAAGGTGAAAAACAAATTAGGAAAAATTAAAAAAAACTAAAACCTAAGCATTAAGAAAAAGAAAAAAGTAGAGAAAAGAGAAAATAAAAGAATGGTACTGGTGGTGGTGAGGAAGTGGTACTGGGGAGAGAATGTAGTCTACCTGAGGGGTCCTCAAAGTTGATCCTCTTGGTTCTGAGTGCGTTTTGTTCTGTATATTACAAGATGCTCATTCCAAATTTATATAAACCATAAATACTTATATAAAGCCCCAACATTAACCACGGAAACATAAACAAGAGAAAAGAAGGGGGCCGATTGGGAAGGAAAGGAGAGTATAATCTCAGAATGAGCCAACACGGTATTCCACTTGGTTCTGGGTGCATGTTGGTCATGTTTTAGAAGGTATTAAATTCCACCATTGTAAAACAAAACGAGGCAGAAAGAACAACAAAAAACCCTCACAAGACAAAAACCCATCTCTGGTATATTTATCAAAATTAAATTGAATATGTTGAAGGTATTGCAGAAGTGAAAAATATATCTAAGACATGTTATTGTAGAAATATGAACGTCAAAAAGAAAAAGAAATAACAATGAAGAGCTGGTAAAATATTTTAGTTAAGGTGGGAAAAGAGAAAAAATATTTTTTAGTCTGATATAAAAATGAGTCGTAATGGAAAAAGAAAAAAAAAAGATAGAGACCCTCTTGTTCTATATACTATTTTTCCTCAGTCCTTGAGCTTTCAAATGCTGCTTGTTCAGTAAACTTGCTTTTCCTTTGTACTTCCAGCAGTCTCGGGGAGGGGTCCCATGTACTGATTTTTAGGTGTCTGTGCCTGGGCAGAGATGCCCCGCCCCTTGCCAGGTGCTTGTTCAGTATGAGCTGTTTATCCAGTGAGGCCTTTACTCCCCAGTGAGGCCTTGCCTCTCCCAGGCAGAAGATGAAACAAAGAGGAAAACCAAAAATGTTGGCAGCTAGATTTCTAGCTCTGGAGTCAAGCTCTCCGCAAATAACTAACTGCAATCTCCCAGTCCACACTGGCCTAGATGCTCCTGGGGGCAGGCATGTGTGCACTGATCTGCACAGCTTGCAGGGCGCCCAAAGGCAAGAGAGTTCTCACTGTCCTGTGCCCTCCCCACTTCCACCTGTCCCAAGGGGAACGAAAGATCGCCAGCTTTGTCCACTTGGGCGCTCTGTGATCTGGGGCCCTCTGCCACTTGATCTGCACTTCTGGGGACCACCTCTCCTAAAGGGAATGGAGTACTGTCACCTCCCTCTGGAGCCAGGCTCTAGGGTAAACGGAGCTTCCGAGCTGGCCTGCCTAACTGACTGGCTTCTTCCAAATGCCCTGGAGGGCTGTAGCCCTCCAGCCCTTTACTAATATTGGACTGGCATTTGCCATGAGCTTTCCCCTGGGTGCCCCTCTTCTTATACTGACTTCAGGAATCTTGAGGCTTCACCACCCATCCTGAGATTCTTCCCAATTTCCCTACCAAGCACTTTTCTATCAGTGAAAACTCCGGTGTGGATTTTTAAAGTTCCCGGTTCTCTAGGGCTGGGCTTTCCTGCTCCAGAGGCTTTTCCTTTCTGATTTAGCCCTGCTAATCGCGATTCCCCTCCCCCAGTTTATTCTTTTTTGATTTTTTGTTTTTTCGCCTTCCTACCTTGTTAGAAGTGAAAACTTTACTCTCTGTAGCATTCCAACTATTCTCTCTTTAAATCTCAGGTCGAACTCGTAGGTGTTCAGGATGTTTTGAAAGTTATCTAGGTACGTTTGTGGGGGCAGATGAGTTGAGGACCTCCGCCATCTTACCTGTGTGTCTTTTTTTTTTACTGTATTTTTGGAATCCATTTGCTAGTATTTTGTTGTAGATGTTTGCATCTATGTTCATCAGAGATGTTGTTCAGTAGTTCTCTTCTTCTGTGGTGTCATTATCTTGGTTTGATACTAGAGTAATACCAGCCTCATAGAATGAATTTGTGTATTTTTTTCTTCTATATTCTGGAAAAGTTTGAGAGAAAAATAGGTATTAGCTCTTCTTTAAACATTTAATAGAATTCTCCTGTCCAGCCTCATGGTCCTAGACTTGTTTTTTGGGAATTTTTGATTACTAATACAATTTCATTGATTGTAATCAGTATGTTCAAATTTTCTATTTCATATCACTTCCGTTTTGGTGAGTTATGTGTTTCCAGGAATTGATCCATTTCTTCTAGGTTGTCCAATTTGTTGACCTATAATTTTGCCTAATATTCTCTTACAATTATTTGTATTTCTCTGATGTTGGTTGTTATTTCTCCTTGCTCATTTGTGATTTTGTATATTTGGGAGCCTCTTTTTTGTTTTCTTTTTTATGAGTTTGTCTAGAGGTTTATCAATTTTGTTGATCTTTTCAAAGAACCACCCTTTGGGTTCATTGATATATTCTATTGTTTATTTACTTTCTCTATCATTTATTTTTACTCTAGTCTATTTTTTCTTTTATGTTTTTATTTATATTCCAGTTAGAGTTAACATACAGTGTAATATTAATTTCACCTATAGAATTTAGTGATTCATCACTTCCATACAACTCCTAGTGCTCATCACAGACAGTGCCTTCCTTAATACTAATCACCCATTTGAACCATCCCCCACCTCCTCTCCAGCAACCCCTCTCCTGTTTGTTTTTTATAGACTGAATTGGCTTAATAGTTTGCCACTTTATTTTCCCCCTTTGTTCACCTGTTTGTTTCTTAAGTTTCATATGAGTGAAATTATATGGTATTTGTCTTTCTCTGACTGATTTATTTTACTTAGCATAACACACTATGGTTCCATCCATGTCATTGCAAATGGAAAGATGTTATTCTTTTTGATGGCTATTATTCCATTATATAAATATACCACAATTTCTTTATCCCTTCATCTACCAAAAGACATCTGGGCTCTTTCCCATGTTTTGGTTATTGTAGATATTACTAGTATAAACTTTGGGGTCCATGTGCCCATTTTTATTATGATATAGTGTCATTCACTTCTTCATCTCTCAATATAGTCTTTGTTTTAAAGTCTAGGACCTAATTATGACTACTCCAACTTTCTTTTGATGTCAGCTTGATAAATTGCTCCCACCACCTCAGTTTCAATATGGAAATGTCTTTGGGTCTCTCTGTGTATCTCTCATGAATAATGAATAAGAGAGAGAGAGACAGAGAGAGACAGAGAGGCAGAGACACAGGCAGAGGGAGAAGCAGGCTCCACGCAGGGAGCCCAATGTGGGACTCGATCCCGGGACTCATTTGTCCCTGGAGAGGCAACTGCACCACTGTGAGATGTGCTCCAAGAAGGGAGAACCGTCTCTACTAGTGTGTCTCAGGTAATTCACAGATCATGCCCTCTGCCACCAGGTTACTTACCTTCCCTCCCTAAAGAGTACTGCAGTGCTCTGGGGGTTCTATACTAGCCATACCACAGACCTCTAAATTTTCAATTTTTGAGCCCCGCTGGTTGGAAAAAACTAAAAAAAATCAACCCCTCTCATTTTCCCAGTCAGTGGTTTTGGGGAATTATTTTTCTTTTTTGATACTCTGTGCCTTCCTATCTCTCTCTCTCATTTCTTTTCACAAGCAGGGTTCCCTCACCTTTGCAGCACCTACGATCTGTTTCTCCCCAAAACTGCATCTCTTCACCTCCTACCTTCCATGATGTGGCCTCCTCTTTCCCTCTAGTTGTGCAGTTTGTTCCATCAGTCCTCAGATCGATTCCTTGGGTATTCAGAATGATTTGATACTCATCTCCCTGTTATTGAGGGATGAGGCAAGCCTAAGGTCCTCATATTACTCTGTCATCTTAGTTCCGTCTCTGCCTTAGTCTTTATTATTTCCTTCCTATGAAATATCCATCTTCGGATTTTGTTTGTTCTTTTTCTAACTCTTTTAGGTGTAAAGTTAGCTTGTTTGTTTGAGATGTTTCCTGTTTCTTCAGGTAGCCCTGTATTGCTATAAACTCCCCTCTTAGACTGATTTTTCTGTATCCCAAAGATTTTGATTATATTGTTTTCATTTTCATTTGTTTCCATGTAATTTTTTATTACTTCTTTTATTTCTTGGTTGACCCATTCATTGTTTGGTGGCATGTTATTTAACCTGCATGTATTTGTGTTCTTTCCAGATTTCTTTTTGTGGTTGATTTCTAGTTTCATAGTGTTGTGGTCATTAAAGATGCATGGTATAACTCTGATCTTTCTAAATTTGTTGAGACTTTTTTGGTGGCCTAATATGTTGTCTATTCTTGAGAATGTATCATGTGCACCAGAGAAGAATTTGTATTGTGCTGTTTTAGGAAGGAACATTTTTAATGTTATCTGTTAAATCCATCTATTCCAGCGTGTCATTTAAGCCATTGCACACTTGATTTTCTGTTTGAATTATAGGTCTACTCATTTAGGTGGGTTTTAAACATTTCCTGCTATTATTGTATTAGTGTGGATTAGTTCCTTTATTTTTGTTATTAATTGTTTTATGTATTTATGTTCTGCTATGTTGGGCGCACAAGTATTTATAACTTATATCTTTTTTTTTAAGAGTTTTATTTTTTTTTAATTTATTTATGTAAGTCACAGAGAGAGAGAGAGAGAGGCAGAGAGAGAAGCAGGCTCCATGCACCGGGAGCCCGACGTGGGATTCGATCCCGGGTCTCCAGGATCGCGCCCTGGGCCAAAGGCAGGCGCTAAACTGCTGCGCCACCCAGGGATCCCTATAACTTATATCTTTTTGTTTGATTGTCCTCTTATTGTATACTGTCCTTCTTTGTCTCTTGTTACAGTCTTTGTTTTAAAGTGTAGTTTGTCTAGTATAAGTATTGCTACCCTGACTGTCTTCTGACATTCATTTTCAAGATAAATGTTTCTCCATCCCCTCACTTTCAATCTGCAGGTGTCTTTATATTTGAAATGAGACTCTTGTAGACAGAATATAGATGGTGTTTATCCACGTTCTTATTCTATGTTTTATTAGAGTGTTTATTCCCGTCACACTGAAAACAATTACTGACAGATACTAATATTTTGACAGATACTGCCATTTTGTTACTTGTTTTGTGTTTTTTTAATAGTTTTTCTATGATCCTTTTCTGCTCTCTTTCATGGTTTCTTGGCTTTTTTTAGTGATATATGTAGATTCCTTTCTTTTGATTCTTTGTATATGAATTACTGGTTTTTGATTTATGGTTATGATTAGGTTTGTATATAACATCTGCATATAGCTGTCTATATTTAAAGTTACTGGTAGCTTCAGTTTGAATCCATTCTCTACTTTTCTCCCTCTAAGTTTTAAGTATATGATGTTGTATTTTACATGCTTTCGTTTTGTGAATCCCTTGACTGACTTTACAGATACAGATATTTTTACTGCTTTTTTGCTTCCAACTTTTCATACTGTCACTTATGGCCTTTGATTTCCAACCAGAGTCCTCTAGTATTTCTTTTAGGGGTGATTTAGTGGTTATGAACTCCTTCAGTTTTGTTTGTCTGAGAAACTCTTTATCTATCCTTCTAGTCTGAATGATAGCCTTACTGGTTAGAGTATTCTTGGATGCAGATTTTTTTTCCTTTCAGCATTTTGAATATATCATTTCACTCTCTTCTGGCCTGCCAAGCTTCTGGTGAAAAATACACTCATAGTCTTACACTTCCTGGATTTTTTGTTCTCTCTTCATCTGAGATCCCTTTAATGTGAATGTTATGCTTCAGGGAGTCACTGAATTCCCAAGGCCTTTTCTCATTTTGCAAAAATCTATTTCTCTTATTTATCTTGTTTATTTTCCATTACTCTCTCTTCCAGGTCCTTAATTTGTTCTTCTGCTTCCTCTAGCCTGGTATTTATTTCATCAAGTGTGTTTTTTATTTCATTTATTGTATTCTTATCTGTTTGGTTCTTTCTTATCTCATTGTTAATCATCTCACTGATGTCCTCTACTATGTTCTCAAGTCAAGTGAAATTCTCTATGACCATTACTTTAAATTCTCTACCTGGCATATTATTTATATCTGTTTTGCTTAGGTCTCTTGATGTTTTTTTTTTCTGTTCTTTGATTTGCAACATAATTATCCGTCTTGTCATTTTATTTAACTCTCTCTGTGTTTATTTGTCTCAGGAAATTCAGTTATGTTTCTTGTTCTTGAAGATAATGGTCTTATGGGGAAGAGGTCCTGTAGTGGCATACAGTGAAGTGTTCCCTGTACACCAGTACCTGGTGCATGAAGAAGTGTCTCTTATGTGTTTCGTGTGCTCTGCTATTTTAGTGCTGGCTACATTTTCCCTGCAGGTCAGTTGTCTGCAGAGGCTCTATGCGTATTGTGAGCTGTGTTTGGTACCTAGCTCATGGGGCACATTGTAACAATTTATATGTTGATCTCTTGTGAAATGATATATGCCTCTGCTCCTGGAACTGAGGTCCCACAAAACATGCAGTTTGGGAAATGATGTGTTAGTGGGATTTGTGCGAGTCTTCTAGGGTAAGTGCTTCACAGTTCAGGAACTGAGGCAAAGGTGTCTAGAAAGGATGGATCCACCAAAATGTGGGGGCACAGGGCTTGATGTAAGCAAGTTAGTTAGTGAGGGTGGGTGCCACATTGGTTCTCTCAGGTGGCCATGTGTTTATGGCGAGGGGCAGGGAAGTGAAATGGCATCTGCCAGCTCCTTTGTTCCTGGATGGAGCTCCCTGCAATCCTTGCCTCTCCAGGCCATGCTCTGAAGTGTGTAAATAATTCTCCCTCCAGTGCCCCAGCATTTTTCAAGCTACTACTTCCATGCTGTAGCTCTCCTGGGTGTTAGTTTTGCTGTGTCTTTAAGCATGAGGACTCCACTTCCTAATGCCCTCTGGTGTCTCCCAGAGGGGAACTTATTGATTTATAAAATCTAGGCTTTAAGTCCCAGTGGTTGTCATGAAATTTGTCACCTCACTTTCAAAGCCAGATATTATAAGGGTTCATCTTCTCCGTGTGGGCTTCAAGGTGTGATAGCCTGTTTGTCACCCTTCACCATGCCCCCGGTTCCCTGTGGACTGTAGACAGCCAAGGTCTATTTTGCCCCCAAACCACATCTCCACCCTTCCTACTTTCTTCAATGTGGCCTCTTCTCTACCTTTAGTTGTGGAGGTTGTTCTGTCAGTCTTCACGTCATTTTTTGAGTTACTTATGTTGATCGGAGTATTACCTAGTGATACCCATGGAATGAGGGAAGCTTAGGTTCTTCCTACTCTGCCATATTCCCAGCCTCCCTCCTGAGCCTATTTTTTATGTGAATGATAATAGTACCTATCTTGATGGGCTGTAGTGAGGATTAAATTAGATAATATATGTAAAGGATCTAGCGGAGTCTGGCACATATTTGTGGCTCAGTAGATATTAGATCTCTTCACTGCTTGAACATTAGGCTGCTAATAGATAGCTGTTCCTCAGATTTGCCAAACATTTTCCCAAAGAGTGTATCCTGGTATGATATAGGTAGCTATCTGCAGTAGTTGGGCTTTCTAGTGCTGCCCAGATGTAGGTAAAGACTGCTGTAATTACTGTTTTATTTGCTGAAGCTTCCATCAATCATAGTAAACCTCCTTGCTACTAGGTAGCTGCTACTTGTGCCTCTGCAGATATCCTTTAATATTTGTCATTAACTTAATGAAAGCTTAGTGACATTGTCTGTGTGATAAGAGATCAAACTTAGATTATATTTTTCCCTTTAACAAGTATCTTGCATTCAAAACAGTATGTTGACACACAGGCTCTTTTTCTTTGCATGTGTTAAGGTGAGTAGTTTGTGCTTTTGAGGTTTTAATGGCATTCATTTCTATTACTACAAAAACTACACCCTGTCCATTTTACATGTTCTTCCTGCCTTCTGAAATGCATAGTACTGGGCAATGAGAAAATAGGCCAGACAACAGAAAATTATTTAATTAGTAATATGGTTAGCACCATAGAATGTATCTTGGCTGCTTTTTAGTTTATGTATTAATATTTCTTTTTTTAAAAAATATTTTATTTATTTATTTATGATAGTCATACAGAGAGAGAGAGGCAGAGACACAGGCAGAGGGAGAAGCAGGCTCCATGCACCGGGAGCCCGACGTGGGACCCGATCCCGGGTCTCCAGGATCGCGCCCTGGGCCAAAGGCAGGCGCCAAACCGCTGCACCACCCAGGGATCCCTATGTATTAATATTTCTTATCTGAAAGTCACCTTTATCCTCTACCCTGACCAACACTCTTCATATAACCTAGAAATATTCTGATTATCAGAAACTCAGTGTAGTGTTAAAATAGTTCTTGGTATCCCATTTCAATTTCATCTGTGAGTGAGTTATTTATCTGATGAAGTAATGCATTAGACATTTTTATAGAATAGCTATTTAATATTAATTGGCCCTGAAGCTCTTATATTTATTTCTAGAGCTTTCCAACTGTAAGGATTTTTGAACTCCCACATGTTCCTTGGCATAAAGGCTTTTCAGCCAATAAAATATTGTTTGTGATATGAAGTTCAAAATTATTTCAGTTCTCCAGATCAGATATCCTCATAGCTGCCATATCTTGTAAGCAGGAATCACTAAGTCTCCCTCTCTTTCCCTATACTATTTTGTTCCTTAAGATAGCTGATGTAAAATTCAGCGATATTTTCTCCATTCCAGAATATGTCCTGTCTGATTTAACTTAGTTTAATTTTTTATTTTTTCTAAAGATTTTATTTATTTATTCATGAGACACACACACACACACACACACACACACAGAGAGAGAGAGAGAGAGAGAGAGAGAGAGAGGGAGATTGGCAGAGACACAGGCAGAGGGAGAAGCAGGCTCCCTCTAGGTCCCCAGGATCATGCCCTGGGTGGAAGGTGGTGCTAAACTGCTGAGCCACCTGGGCTGCCCATGATTTAACTTCTTTTTAAATGGATAAGATTTAAAACTGTTTAGAATGAGACATTATTGATGAACCCTATTCTTTCATCATTTACCCTATCTGCTCTATTATGTCCTCAACTACTGCAGTTGAGTGCCATGGTCAACCAAGCAGCTTGGAAAGAGTATGAAAATGAAGACAGCTATGCCAACATTCACTTCAGGTTAATGGGCATTGAGAACATCCATGTCATATGGAGCAGCCTGCAGAAACTCTTGGAAGGTACAGGGATTTCACGGCTAGTCCAGAGACCATAGTCTTACATTATCATATACACAAAAAGCATGCCTGATTTGGGGTGAAATGTAAAAGCAACAGGTGAGCAGAGTCAATAGATGACAAGGGTTTTTTTAATTATAATATGAATCCAGTTTACATAATACTGAGTTATGGCAGTGTTGGTCTGGCAGAGGAACTAAGATGTTCAGTTTCATAACTTAGTAGAGTCCATCTGGGTTCAGTTGCTGTAGAAATCATTTCTCTCTATAGAGTTACAGAGACTGATGTTTAGGAGTGGGTAGATCAACATAAGTATAAATGAATTTGGGATTTATTTCATCGTCTAACATAACCACATCTAATCTATTCTAAGGAGTCAGAATGATTTCGTCAATGTGATGGTGAAGGAGATGAATTGATAGGAGAGACATTTGGGGTCATTTGCCATTACTGCAAAATAATGGATGAGAAAAGAGGCAAGGTGAGATTGGGGCCTTCCAGGATTCTTGAGTCTAGAACATTTTTCCCAAACCCACTACACAGGATTCCATAATACAGTAAAGAAGAGATCTTGAAAAACTGTCTTCTTCAGTGCACTCTGTTTTTCATCTCTTTTCTTCAACTTTGTACTTATATTGTCTACCAGAACTTTTCCTTATGACTCTTATATGATCCTGTCTCTCAATCTGTATCATTTTTAGGATATTAGGGTTTGTCTTCTTGGGTTATTCCTCCTTTCTTTTTTGTCTCAGAATTTCTATAGAAGTATGAGTAAAAGGGACTTTTCACAGATTTTTGAGACAAAAGAATGCCTTCTGCTAGGTAATCAGTGCAAAGTGCCTGAAAATTGGGGATTTGTTTTCAACCTGTTGAGATAGCACAGAGCTACAGAAAGTAGGTAGGATTGTGAGAATAGAGACAGATGTTAAGGGCCTGCAGAGTAAGTGAAACTAATAATACACTATATGTTAATTAATTGAATTTAAATAAAATTTTAAAAAGAGCCTGCAGAGTAGGATGAATGGGTGGAATTAGGATGAGAATAAAATGTATTTTCTAATAAGAGGGGATGTTGATATTTTCTTATGAATGCTGAGTCAGTCTTCTAGCTCTCCAGAGATTTCTGTGGGCTTGGGGGTTGGTTAAGCAACTCAAAAAACCCCAGATACCTGACCTGTGGGTTATGATAGACTCTAGCCCTAGTCTTGTCCTTGACTCACTGTTTGGTTTCCAACATATCATTTAAACTCTCTATGCCTTAGCTTCCTCATTTACAAAATGAGGATCCACTTTGTTCCCTTGAGTAAACTGAGGTTACTGTGAATTTCAATCTCTGCTTCCTTCTCTACCTTAGTTTGTGAACTGAAAACTCCCAACAATGAGTGAATTTCTTAGCTGCCTGGAGAGCTCAGGGTGGTTGAGACACATTAAAGCTATTATGGATTCTGGAGTTATTATTGCAAAGGTAATAATTATTAAAAACTTGCACTAAGTTTAATTATGGGATCTCTTGAGATAGCAAATGTATCATGGTGTAAAGAATAGAGGAAAGAAACTTAGTTTCTAGATTCAGCTTTACCACTAATTCACTGTATGTCCTGGCAAATCTCCTCCCTCTTTTGAGTTTGAGTTTCTCCATCTGTAAAATAAAGTTGTTGGATGAGAATCTAATGGTATAACATTTTGGGGACCCACAGAACTCTTTGGGGATGTGATTGACCCTTCCCCCTTGGTAAATATACATATGGCTATGGACTTTAATTTCAGGAAAGGGACCACGATTTTATTTTTATAAATAGCATTTCATTTATTTTAAGTAAGCTCCATGCTCAATGTAGGGCTCCAGTTCATGATCCTGAAATCAAGAATTGCACACTCTACTGAATGAGCCAGCCAGGTGCCCCATAGAGTGTCTACAGAACCCTGGACCTCAGGTAAAAGTCTTAGATAGTATCTAATGGTTCTTTCACCTCAAATACTTTCTGAAGTATTTCTGACTTGATCCTGAGGTATTAAGTGGAAGTAAGACTTAGTGGAAATTAAATTGGCAGAGCTTGTATATCTATGGGTTTTTAGAGCTCTGAGTATAAAGCAGAACTTTCTGGCTTCTTTGGATAGGTCTGCTTCTGAATACAGTCTGGGCAGGCTTCATCACTCATTTATGCTGATTCACTTAGTTTCTGACCTCCAGAATCCTGGCCTCTGCGTCATTTAATAGGTAATGAAAAAAAAAAAGGTTGGAATGTGTATTTTCTCATTTTAGGTTTTGTTTATATATTCCTCCATGAGAATTCTCCCTCTTCTTTCCACCCCTATTATTTGGTAGAAGAAAGAAAAAGAAAAAAAAAAAGAAAAAGAAAGAATGATTTTTCATCACTCTGCTGTCATTTTTTTTTCCAGCGGAGGCTACCAGAGATATATAGTCTCTGACTTAAGAGACTTGAAGAGTGTGTATAAATAACTGCTTTAAATATCCAATCCCAATGTTTTTTGCTATCCTGGTCCCATTATCTAAATTTTTTATTGCAATATGTTTTTAATGTTTACTCTCTGACCCCCTTGGCTGTTTCAAGCACACTGTTCTAAGAACTCTTCATACTGTTCCTTTTCACATACATGCTCCTGTATGTAAACATCTGTATTCCTTTCCTAAAACTGATTTCATTAGACCAAAGACAGTGAGGATGGAGAAGAGGGATAGATTGAATAGACAGTAAAACCTCATAAATATTGGTTTAATTTTAAAAAGTGGATGAAAAAACAATAGGCACAATTATATTGTGCTCTTCATTTCTTTTTTTTAATTTATTTTTGATTGGTGTTCAATTTACTAACATACAGAATAACCCCCAGTGCCCGTCACCCATTCATTCCCACCCCCCGCCCTCCTCCCCTTCTACCACCCCTAGTTCGTTTCCCAGAGTTAGCAGTCTTTACGTTCTGTCTCCCTTTCTGATATTTCCCACACATTTCTTCTCCCTTCCCTTATATTCCCTTTCACATTATTTATATTCCCCAAATGAATGAGAACATATAATGTTTGTCCTTCTCCGACTGACTTACTTCACTCAGCATAATACCCTCCAGTTCCATCCACGTTGAAGCAAATGGTGGGTATTTGTCATTTCTAATAGCTGAGTAATATTCCATTGTATACATAAACCACATCTTCTTTATCCATTCATCTTTAGTTGGACACTGAGGCTCCTTCCACAGTTTGGCTATCGTGGCCATTGCTGCTATGAACATCAGGGTGCAGGTGTCCTGGCATTTCATTGCATTTGTATCTTTGGGGTAAATCCCCAACAGTGCAATTGCTGGGTCGTAGGGTAGGTATATTTTTAACTGTTTGAGGAACCTCCACACAGTTTTCCAGAGTGGCTGCACCAGTTCACATTCCCACCAACAGTGTAAGAGGGTTCCCTTTTCTCCGCATCCTCTCCAACATTTGTGGTTACCTGCCTTGTTAATTTGCCCCATTCTCACTGGTGTGAGGTGGTATCGCATTGTGGTTTTGATTTGTATTTCCCTGATGGCAAGTGATGCAGAGCATTTTCTCATGTGCATGTTGGCCATGTCTATGTCTTCCTCTGTGATTTTATGTTCATGTCTTTTGCCCATTTCATGACTGGATTGTTTGTTTCTTTGGTGTTGAGTTTAATAAGTTCTTTATAGATCTTGGACACTAGCCCTTTATCTGATATGTCATTTGCAAATATCTTCTCCCATTCTGTAGGTTGTCTTTTAGATTTGTTGACTGTATCCTTTGCTGTGCAAAAGCTTCTTATCTTGATGAAGTCCCAATAGTTCATTTTTGCTTTTGTTTCTTTTGCCTTCGTGGATGTATCTTGCAAGAAGTTACTGTGGCCGAGTTCATAAAGGGTGTTGCCTGTGTTCTTCTCTAGGATTTTGATGGAATCTTGTCTCACATTTAGATCTTTCATCCATTTTGAGTTTATCTTTGTGTATGGTGAAAGAGAGTGGTCTAGTTTCATTCTTCTGCATGTGGATGTCCAATTTTCCCAGCACCATTTATTGAAGAGACTGTCTTTCTTCCAGTGGACAGTCTTTCCCCCTTTATCAAATATTAGTTGACCACAAAGTTCAGGGTCTACTTCTGGGTTCTCTATTCTGTTCTATTGATCTATGCGTCTGTTTTTGTGCCAGTACCACACTGTTTTGATGACCACAGCTTTGTAGTACAACCTGAAATCTGGCATTGTGATGCCCCCAGCTATGGTTTTCTTTTTTAAAATTCCCCTGGCTATTCGGGGTCTTTTCCGATTCCACACAAATCTTAAAATAATTTGTTCTAACTCTCTGAAGAAAGTCCATGGTATTTTGATAGGGATTGCATTAAACGTGTAGATTGCCCTGGGTAACATTGACATTTTCACAATATTAATTCTGCCAATCCATGAGCATGGAAAATTTTTCTATCTCTTTGTGTCTTCCTCAATTTCTTTCAGAAATGTTCTATAGTTTTTAGGGTATAGATCCTTTACATCTTTGGTTAGGTTTATTCCTAGGTATCTTATGCTTTTGGGTGCAATTGTAAATGGGATTGACTCCTTAATTTCTGTTTCTTCAGTCTCATTGTTAGTGTATAGAAATGCCACTGATTTCTGGGCATTGATTTTGTATCCTGCCACACTACCGAATTGCTGTATGAGTTCTAGCAATCTTGGGGTGGAGACTTTTGGGTTTTCTACGTAGAGTATCATGTCATCGGTGAAGAGGGAGAGTTTGACTTCTTCTTTGCCAATTTGAATGCCTTTAATGTCTTTTTGTTGTCTGATTCCTGAGGCTAGGACTTCCAGTACTATGTTGAATAGCAGTGGTGAGAGTGGACATCCCTGTCTTGTTCCTGATCTTAGGGGAAAGTCTCCCAGTGCTTCCCCATTGAGAATGATATTTGCTGTGGGCTTTTCATAGATGGCTTTTAAGATGTCGAGGAATGTTCCCTCTATCCTACACTCTGAAGAGTTTTGATCAGAAATGGATGCTGTATTTTGTCAAATGCTTTCTCTGCATCTAATGAGAGGATCATATGGTTCTTGGTTTTTCTCTTGCTGATATGATGAATCACATTGATTGTTTTACGGGTGTTGAACCAGCCTTGTGTCCCAGGGATAAATCCTACTTGGTCATGGTGAATAATTTTCTTAATGTACCATTGGATCCTATTGGCCAGTATCTTGTTGAGAATTTTTGCATCCATGTTCATCAGGGATATTGGTCTGTAATTCTCCTTTTGGGTGGGGTCTTTGTCTGGTTTTGGAATTAAGGTGATGCTGGCCTCATAGAACGAATTTGGAAGTACTCCATCTCTTTCTATCTTTCCAAACAGCTTTAGGAGTATAGGTATGGTTTCTTCTTTAAACGTTTGATAAAATTCCCCTGGGAAGCCATCTGGCCCTGGACTCTTGAGTCTTGGGAGGTTTTTGAGGACTGCTTCAATTTTCTCCCTGGTTATTGGCCTGTTCAGGTTTTCTATTTCTTCCTGTTCCAGTTTTGGTAGTTTGTGGCTTTCCAGGAATGCGCCCATTTCTCCTAAATTGCCTAATTTATTGGCGTATAGCTGTTCATAATATGTTTTTAAAATCGTTTGTATTTCCTTGGTGTTGGTAGTGATCTCTCCTTTCTCATTCATGATTTTATTAATTTGAGTCTTCTCTCTCTTCTTTTTAATAAGGCTGGCTAATGGTTGATCTATCTTATTAATTCTTTCAAAGAACCAACTCCTGGTTCTGTTGATCTGTTCCACAGATCTTCTGGTCTCGATTTCGTTGAGTTCTGCTCGAATCTTTATTAACTGCCTTCTTCTCCTGGGTGTAGGGTCTATTTGCTGTTTTTTCTCTAGCTCCTTTATGTGTAAGGTTAGCTTTTGTATTTGAGTTCTTTCCAGTTTTTGAATGGATGCACGTATTGCGATGTCTTTCCCCCTTAGGACTGCTTTTGCTGCATCCCAAAGATTTTGGATGGTTGTATCTTCATTCTCATTAGTTTCCATGAATCTTTCTAATTCTTCCTTAATTTCCTGGTTGACCCTTTCATCTTTTAGCAGGATGGTCCTTAACCTCCACGTGTTTGAGGTCCTTCCAAACTTCTTCTTGTGATTTAGTTCTAATTTCAAGGCATTATGGTCTGAGAATATGCAGGGGACAATCCCAATCTTTTGGTATCGGTTCAGACCCGATTTGTGACCCAATATGTGGTCTATTCTGGAGAAAGTTCCATGTGCGCTTGAGAAGAATGTGTATTCAGTTGAGTTTGGATGTAAAGTTCTGTAGATATCTGTGTAATCCATCTGGTCCAGTGTATCATTTAAAGCTCTCGTTTCTTTGGAGATGTTGTGCTTAGAAGACCTATCGAGTATAGAAAGAGCTAGATTGAAGTCACCAAGTGTAAGTGTATTATTATCTAAGTATTTCTTCACTTTGGTTAATAATTGATTGATATATTTGGCAGCTCCCACATTCGGGGCATATATATTGAGGATTGTTAAGTCCTCTTGTTGAATAGATCCTTGAAGTATGATATAGTGTCCCTCTTCATCTCTCACTACAGTCTTTGGGGTAAATTTTAGTTTATCTGATATAAGGATGGCTACCCCTGCTTTCTTTTGAGGACCATTCGAGTGGTAAATGGTTCTCCAACCTTTTATTTTCAGGCTGTAGGTGTCCTTCTGTCTAAAATGAGTCTCTTGTACACAGCAAATAGATGGGTCCTGCTTTTTTATCCAGTCTGAAACCCTGCGCCTTTTGATGGGGTCATTAAGCCCGTTCACATTCAGAGTTACTATTGAGAGATATGAATTTAGTGTCATCATGATAACTATTCAGTCCTTGTTTTTGTGGAATGTTCCACTGAACTTCTTCTTAAAGGGGAATTTTAAGAGTCCCCCTTAAAATTTCTTGCAGAGCTGGTTTGGAGGTCACATATTCTTTTAGTTGCTGCCTGTCTTGGAAGCTCTTTATCTCTCCTTCCATTTTGAATGAGAGCCTTGCTGGATAAAGGATTCTTGGTTGCATGTTCTTCTCATTTAGGACTGTGAAGATATCCTGCCAGCCCTTTCTGGCCTGCCAGGTCTCTGTGGAGAGGTCTGCTGTTACCCTAATACTCCTCCCCATAAAAGTCAGGGATTTCTTGTCTCTTGCTGCCTTAAGGATCTTCTCTTTATCTTTGGAATTTGCAAGCTTCACTATTAAATGTCGAGGTGTTGAACGGTTTTTATTGATTTTAGGGGGGGAATCTCTGTATTTCCTGGATCTGAATGCCTGTTTCCCTTCCCAGATTAGGAAAGTTTTCAGCTAGAATTTGTTCAAATACATATTCTGGCCCTCCGTCCCTTTTGGCACCCTCGGGAACACCAATTAAACGTAGGTTTTTCTTCCTCAGGCTGTCGTTTATTTCCCTTAATCTATCTTCATGGTCTTTTAATTGTTTGTCTCTTTTTTCCTCAGTTTCCCTCTTTGCTATCACCTTGTCTTCTATGTCACTCACTCGTTCTTCCACCTCGTTAACCCTCGTCATTAGGACTTCTAGTTTGGATTGCATCTCATTCAATTGATTTTTAATTTCTGCCTGATTAGCTCTAAATTCTGCAGTCATGAAGTCTCTTGAGTCCTTTATGCTTTTTTCTAGAGCCACCAGTAGCTGTATAATAGTGCTTCTGAATTGGCTTTCTGACATTGAATTGTCATCCAGATTTTGTAACTCTGTGGGAGAGAGGACTGTTTCTGATTCTTTCTTTTGAGGTGAGGTTTTCCTTCTAGTCATTTTGCTCAGTGCAGAGTGGCCAAAAGCAAATTGTATTGGGAAAAGGAGAAAAAGAGAGGAGAGAAAGAAGGAAAGAAAAGAGCAAGAGAAAAAAAAAGGGGGGAAGAAAAAAACGAAAAAAAAGAAGAAAAAGAGAAAGAAAAAGAAAGAAAGGAGAAAAAAGGGGGGTGGCGGAAGGAAACAAATAAAAAAGCAAAACAAAAAAAAAAAAACAAAAAAAAAAGAATCACGGGGGAGTATCTTCTGATTCTGTGTACTTTAAGTCCCTTGGCTTCCCCTGGATGTTGTCAGTCAGTCTAGCTGGTCTTCTGGGGGAGGGGCCTGCTGTGCTGATTTTCAGGTTAGCAGTTGGGGGCGCTGCTGTGCCCCTGCCTGGTGCAGGGCTCAGTGGGGGTTGTATACCCCGTGAGGCCCCAGGAGCAACAGCCCTAGTGGCGGGGCCAGCTCTGGAAACCTGGATTCAGCCCCCACAGGAACTCCGGAGCTCTCCGTCTGCAGGGCCTGGAGGCTCCGGGGCGGGGCCGCTGATCTGCTCAGCTCGGGCAGGAGCGTCCTTGCTGTCCTGGGCCCTCCCGGCCTCTGCCTGTCCCGGGGGAGGCCGGATCCTGGGCTGTGTCCCGGCGCCCTGTGCTCTGGGGCCTGCGCTGTTGGATTCGCGCTCCCGGGCCGCGCAGCCCCCTCCGCGGAGCCGCCGCCCGAGCCTCCCCGAGCTGCTCCTGGAACCGCGCAGCCCCCTCCTCACGCAGCCTCTTCCTCTGCCCGAGCCCCTCCGAGCTGCGCCCGCCCCGCAGCCCCCTCCGCGGAGCCGCCGCCCGAGCCCCTCCGAGCTGCTCCGGGTTCCGCCGGGTCCCGCCGTGCGCGCTGCAGCCCTTAGGGAGTTCAGCGCACTCTCCCGGGGCGCAGGTGTCTGTTACTGTCCCGGGGAGCCCGAGGGCATCCCCGCCCTCCTGGGGTCCTGCTCCAACTCCCTGCGATCCCCTTTCCGCCGGGGAAGGTTGGTGCAGCTCCTGAATCTCCGGGACGGGGCTCTCCTGTCCTAGGGACACTCGCCCCGGCCTCAGCCCGGCTCCTCGCGGGTCCCCTCCCCCTTGGATGCCTTTGTTTCTTTATTTCTTTTTCCCGTCTTCCTACCTTGATAGAAGCACAAACTCTTCTCACTGTAGTATTTCAGGTGTTCTCTCTTTAATTCTCAGGCCGAATTCATAGATTTTCAGGATAATTTGAAGGTTTTCTAGGTAATTTGGTGGAGACAGGTGATTTGGAGACCCTACTCTTCCGCCATCTTGCCCCTTCCCATATCTCTATATCTACTAAAATTGAATTGAGTATTTTGAAGGAATCCAAAAGTGGAAAATATATCTAAGACCTAGAATTGTAGAAACATGAAAGTCACAAAGGAAGAAACTTAAAGATATAGAGGTGGTAAAATACTGTAGTTAAGGTAGGAGAGAGAAAAAAAATATTGGAAATGGTTAGTCTGATACAAAAACAAGCTGTACCGGAAAAAGGGGGGGGCGAGGGAGGAGTAGCCTCTAGTTCTATATACTATAAATCCCTCTGACTTCCCCTGGAGCTTTCCAGCACTGCTTGGTCAAGAACTTGCCCTTCCCCTCTTATTCCAGCTGGTCTTCTGGGGAAGGGTCTCTGTGCTGATTCTCAGGTGTGTGTGCCTGGGCGGAGCTGCCCCACCCTCTGCCAGGTGCTGGGCTCAGTGGGGCTTTTGTTCCCTGATGGTCCCACATCATCCAGGCCCAAGGTGAAACAAGGAGGAAAATCAACAATGGCGCTGCCAGAATTCCAGTTCTGGAGTCAGCTCCCCCCGTAGTAACTAATGCAATAGCCCAGTCTATGCTGGCCTAGATGCTCCTGGGGCCGGTTCAAGTGCACTGATCTGCACAGCTTGGGGGTGCCTAGTGGCAGGAGAGTTCTTGCTGTCCTGTGCCCTTCCCCCTTCTGCCCATCCCAGGGGGGTTGCAGGATCGCAGTCTGTGTCCATTCCATGTCCTGAGATCAGGAGCCCTGTCCTGCTGAGACACGTGGCTCACAAGGCAGCAGGGCACAGACACCTCTTTCTGGAGCCAGCCCACCTAACCCACTGGCTTCTCCCAGATGCCCTGCCAGGAGTTCTCCAGCCCTTTACCAAGATTGGTCCACAGTTTGTGGTGCATTTTCTACCAGGTGCACTTCCTCTATTAGTGACTCAGGGAAATTGGAGGCTTCACTTCCCCTGCTGTGATTCTGCAGGATTTCCCTGCTGAGCACTTTATCATCTAGGAAGAATCTAGTGCAGATTTTTAAGGTTCCCACTTCTCTGGGGCTGGGATTTCCTGTCCCAGAGGCTTTCGCTGCCCAGCTTTACCCAGGCTCCCCGTGGTGTCCCTCTCCCACTTGATTCTTTTTTTATTTAATTTTTTTTCTGCTTTCCTACCTTGCTAGAAGCAAAAACCCTTCTCTCTAGCATTTTGGTTGTTCTCTCTCTAAATCTCGGGTCGAATTCATAGGTATTCGGGATGATTTGAAAGTTATCCAGGTAAGTTGGTGGGACCAGATGAGTTGAGGACCCCTACTCTTCCGCCATCTTGGGCCCCCCCCCCACAACATATTTATGTACATTGCTTTTATATCCTGTGATATTGTGGAATTCATGTATTAGTTCTAGCAATTTTATGTGAAGTCTTTCAGGTTTTCTACATAGAGTACCATGTCGTATGTGAAGAGTCGAAGTTTGACTTCTTCCTTACCAATCCACATGCTTTTTATTTCTTGTTTTCTGATTGCTGAGGCTAAGACCTCTCCTATTACGTTAAATAAGAATGGTGAGAATGGGCATCCCTGCCTTATTCCTGACCATAGAGGAAAAGCTCTGGTTTTCTCCATTAAGAATGGTATTAGCTGTGGGTATTTCTTTCATAAATGGCTTTTATGATATTTAGATATGTTCCATCTATACTTCGTTGAGGGTTTCTATCAACAATAGATGCTGTATTTTGTCAAATGTTTTTTCTGCACCTATAGACAGGATTATATGGTTCTTGTCATTTTTTAAATTAATGTGGTGTATCATGTTGATTGATTTGCAAACATTGAACCACCCTTGCAAACCAGTAATAAATCACACTTGATTGTGGTAAATAAATCTTTGAATATTCTTTTGGATTGGATTTGCTAGTATCTTGTTGAGAATTTTTGCATCCATGTTCATCAGGAATATTAGCCTGTAATTCTCCTTTTAAGTGGGGGATTTTGTTTGGTTTTTGGAGTCAAAGTCATGCTGGCTTTTGAGAAGGAGTTGGAAGTTTTTCTTCCATTTCTATTTTTGAAACCATTCAAGAATAATATTAATTCTTCTTTAAATGTCTGGTAGAATTCCTCTGCAAAGCAATTTAGCCCTGGATGTTAATTTATTGGGAGGCTTTGGTACTGATTCCATTTCCTTGCTGGTCAAGAGTTTGTTCAAATGTTCTATTTCTTCTTATTTCAGTTTTGGTAATTTGTATGTTTCTAGGAATGTATCCATTTTGTCCAGGTTTTCCAAATATTTGGCATGTAAATCTTTCATAATATTCTCTTGTGATTTTTGTATTTCTGTTGAGTTGGTTGTGATCTCTGCTCTTTTATTTGTGCTTCGATGTATTTGAGTCCTTTCTGTTTTCTTTTTGATAAGTCTGGCTAAGGGTTTATCAATTTCATTAATTCTTTCAAACAACGAGCTCTTGGTTTCATTGGTCTGTTCTACTATGTTTTTGTTTGTTTCTATGGCATTTCTTCTCTAACTTTTATTATTACCATTTTCTGCTGATTTTAGGCCTTATTTAGGCCTTTTCTACTTCTATTAGGTGTAAGTTTATTTTTTGTATTTTAGACTTTTCTTACTTCCCTGTTAGGACTGTCTTAGGTTTTGGTCTATTGTGTTTTCATTTTGATTTGTTTACATGTACTTTTTAAAAGATTTTATTTATTTATTCATGACACACACACACACACACACACACACACACACACAGAGGCAGAGACACAGGCAGAGGGGGAAGCAGGCTCCATGCAGGGAGCCTGATGTGGGACTCGATCCCGAGACTCCAAGATCACACCCTGGGCTGAAGGCAGGGGCCAAACCGGTGAGCCACCCAGGGATTCCCTACATGTACATTTTTTATTTCCTCTTTAATTTACTGGTCAACCCATTCATTCTTTAGTAAGATGTTCTTTAAGCTCCATGTATTTGTGGTCTTTCCAAATATTTTCTTGTGTTTGACTTCAAGTTTCATAGTATTGTGGTCTCAAAATATGTATGATATGATATCAATCATTTTGTATCAATTGAAGCCTGATTTGTAACTCAGTATGTGATCTACAGTGGAGAATGTGCCATGTGCACTCAAAAAGAATGTGTATTCCGCTGCTTTAGGATGAAATCATTTGAATATATCTGTTAAATCTATCTGGTCCAGTGTGTCATTCAAAGCCATTGTTGCCTTGTTTTTCTGCTTAGATTTGTACATTGCTGTAAGTGAGGTGTTAAAATATCATACTGTTGTATTATTATCAATTAGTTTCTTTATATTTCTTATTAATTGATTTATATATTGGGGTGCTACAAATTTGGGTGCATAAATATTTATAATTGATAGATATTCTTGATGGATAGATCCCTTAATTATAATATAGTGCCCTTCATGTCTTGTTACAGTCTTTGGTTTAAAATCTAGTTTGTCAAAAAAAAATAAATAAAATCTAGTTTGTCTCATATACATATGACTACTCTCTTTCTTTTGATGATCATTAGCATGATAGATAGATATCCATTCCCTCACTTTCAATCTGCATGTGTCTTAGGTCTAAAGTCTCTTGCAGGGAGCATATAGATGGCTATATGTGTGTGTGTGTGGGGGTGTGTGTTTGATTCTGATAGTCTATGTCTTTTGATTGAAGCATTGAGTCCATTTACATTCAATGTGATTGTTGATAGATAAGAATTTAGTGCCATTGTATTACCTATTCGGTTGGTATTTCTTGAGATTTTCTCTGTTCTTTTCAAGTCTTTGTTGCTTTTGGTCTTTGCTTCCCACTAAAAGAATCCTGTTTAGTATTTCTTGCATAGCTGGTTTAGTGGTTTAAGTTAACTCCTTTAGTTTTGTGGGGGAAATTCTTTATCTCTCCTTCTATTCTGAATGTCAGCCTTGCTGGATAAAGTATTCTTGGCTTCATATTTTTCCCATTCAGATTGAATATATCATCCTACTCCTTTCTGTTCTGCCAAGTTTCTCTGGACAAATCTGCTGCAAACCAGATTTGTCTTCCCTTGTTGCTTAAGGATGTTTTTCCCTTGATTCTTTCAGGATTCTTTCCTTGTCTGTGTATTTTGTGGCTTTGACTACAATAAGTATTGGTGTTTAGTTGCTTTTGTTCAATTTGGTAGGGGTTCTTTGTGCATCTTAAATTTCAATGTATGTTTCCTTCCCTAAATTAGGGAAGTTTTCAGCTATAATTTGCTCAAGTAAATCTTCTACTTCCCTTTCCCTCTCTTCTTCTTCTGGGACTCCTATGATACAAATGCTATTGCTCTTTAAGGAATCGTTGAGTTCCCTAAGTCTACATTCATGATCCAATACTTTTCTTTCCCTCTTCTTTTCAGCTTCATTATTTACTATAATTTTATCTTTTATATCATTGATTTGTTTTTCTGCTTCATTTATCCTTGTTGTCATTGCATCCTGTCAGTTCTGCATCTAAGTTATAGCATTTCTTATTTTGACCTACTTTTTATTTATCTCATCTCTGCATTCTCATCTTAGTGAATTCTAAGGAATTCACTACTGTCTTCTATGTTATTCTCAGGTGCATTTAGTATCCTTATGATTGGTGTTTTAAAATTCTAGTTCAAACATCTTATTTATATCTGTTTTGATCAAATCCCTGACCATTACTTCTTCAGGTTCTTTCTTTTGGGGTGAATTCTTCCACCTTATCATTTTGTATAAGTCCCTGCTTTTTTGTGTGATTGTTAGGAAAGCCTATTCTATCCCTGCCCCTGAGGGTAATGGCTATATTAAGAAGAGATCTTATAATGTCTTGGGCCTGGTCCTTCAGGAGGTGTTTCAGAGTGTGCACTCTACTATTGTGTTTTGTCTGCTCCTACTTGTGCTGTTTAATCTTTCATCAACTGGGGGGAGGAGCAAGATGGCGGAAGAGTAGGGTCTCCAAATCACCTGTCTCCACCAAACTACCTAGAAAACCTTCAAATTATCCTGAAAATCTATGAATTCGGCCTGAGATTTAAAGAGAGACCAGCTGGAATGCGACAGTGAGAAGAGTTCGCGCTTCTAACAAGGTAGGAAGACGGGGAAAAAGAAGTAAAGAAACAAAGGCCTCCAAGGGGGAGGGGCCCCGCGAGGAGCCGGGCTGAGGCCGGGGCGAGTGTCCCCAGGACAGGAGAGCCCCGTCCCGGAGACGCAGGAGCTGCACCGACCTTCCCGGCGGAAAGGGGCTCGCGGGGAGTTGGAGCAGGACCCGGGAGGGCGGGGATGCCCTCGGACTCCCGGGGACAGTAACAGCAACTGCGCGCCCAGGAGAGTGCGCCGAGCTCCCTAAGGGCTGCAGCGCGCACGGCGGGACCCGGCGGGACCCGGAGCAGCTGAAGGGGCTCGGGCGGCGGCTCCGCGGAGGGGGCTGCGCGGCCCCGGGAGCAGCTCGGAGGGGCTCGGGCAGAGGAAGAGGCTCCGTGCGGAGGGGGCTGCGCGGTTCCAGGAGCAGCTCGGAGGGGCTCGGGCGGCGGCTCCGCGGAGGGGGTTGCACGGCCCGGGAGCGCGAATCCAACAGCGCAGGCTCCGGAGCACAGGGCGCCGGGACACAGCCCAGGATCCCGCCTCCCCCGGGACAGGCAGAGGCCGGGAGGGCCCAGGACAGCAAGGACGCTCCTGCCCCAGCTGAGCAGATCAGCGGCCCCGCCTCGGAGCCTCCAGGCCCTGCAGACGGAGTTCCCGCCGGAGCTGAATCCAGGTTTCCAGAGCTGCCCCGCCACTGGGGCTGTTCCTCCTGCGGCCTCACGGGGTAAACAACCCCCACTGAGCCCTGCACCAGGCAGGGGCACAGCAGCTCCCCCAACTGCTAACACCTGAAAATCAGCACAACAGGCCCCTCCCCCAGAACACCAGCTAGACGGACAACTTCCAGGAGAAGCCAAGGGACTTAAAGTACACAGAATCAGAAGATACTCCCCGGTGGTTCTTTTTTTGTTTGTTTGTTTTTGTTTTTGTTTTTGTTTTGTTTTGCTTTTTGATTTGTTTCCTTCCCCACCCCCTTTTTTTTCTCCTTTCTTTTTCTTTCTCTTTTTCTTCTTTTTTTTTTTTTCGTTTTTTTTTCTTTTTCTTCCCTTTTTTTTTCTCTTTCTCTTTTCTTTCCTTCTTTCTCTCCTCTCTTTTTCTCTTTTTCCCAATACAACTTGCTTTTGGCCACTCTGCACTGAGCAAAATGACTAGAAGGAAAACATCACCTCAAAAGAAAGAATCAGAAACAGTCCTCTCTCCCACAGAGTTACAAAATCTGGATTACAATTCAATGTCAGAAAGCCAATTCAGAAGCACTATTATACAGCTACTGGTGGCTCTAGAAAAAAGCATAAAGGACTCAAGAGACTTCATGACTGCAGAATTTAGAGCTAATCAGGCAGAAATTAAAAATCAATTGAATGAGATGCAATCCAAACTAGAAGTCCTAACGACGAGGGTTAACGAGGTGGAAGAACGAGTGAGTGACCTAGAAGACAAGTTGATAGCAAAGAGGGAAACTGAGGAAAAAAGAGACAAACAATTAAAAGACCATGAAGATAGATTAAGGGAAATAAACGACAGCCTGAGGAAGAAAAACCTACGTTTAATTGGGGTTCCCGAGGGCGCCGAAAGGGACAGAGGGCCAGAATATGTATTTGAACAAATTCTAGCTGAAAACTTTCCTAATCTGGGAAGGGAAACAGGCATTCAGATCCAGGAAATAGAGAGATCCCCCCCTAAAATCAATAAAAACCGTTCAACACCTCGACATTTAATTGTGAAGCTTGCAAATTCCAAAGATAAGGAGAAGATCCTTAAAGCAGCAAGAGACAAGAAATCCCTGACTTTTATGGGGAGGAGTATTAGGGTAACAGCAGACCTCTCCACAGAGACCTGGCAGGCCAGAAAGGGCTGGCAGGATATATTCAGGGTCCTAAATGAGAAGAACATGCAACCAAGAATCCTTTATCCAGCAAGGCTCTCATTCAAAATGGAAGGAGAGATAAAGAGCTTCCAAGACAGGCAGCAACTAAAAGAATATGTGACCTCCAAACCAGCTCTGCAAGAAATTTTAAGGGGGACTCTTAAAATTCCCCTTTAAGAAGAAGTTCAGTGGAACAGTCCACAAAAACAAAGACTGAATAGATATCATGATGACACTAAACTCATATCTCTCAATAGTAACTCTGAATGTGAACGGGCTTAATGACCCCATCAAAAGGCGCAGGGTTTCAGACTGGATAAAAAAGCAGGACCCATCTATTTGCTGTCTACAAGAGACTCATTTTAGACAGAAGGACACCTACAGCCTGAAAATAAAAGGTTGGAGAACCATTTACCATTCGAATGGTCCTCAAAAGAAAGCAGGGGTAGCCATCCTTATATCAGATAAACTAAAATTTACCCCAAAGACTGTAGTGAGAGATGAAGAGGGACACTATATCATACTTAAAGGATCTATTCAACAAGAGGACTTAACAATCCTCAATATATATGCTCCGAATGTGGGAGCTGCCAAATATATCAATCAATTATTAACCAAAGTGAAGAAATACTTAGATAATAATACACTTATACTTGGTGACTTCAATCTAGCTCTTTCTATACTCGATAGGTCTTCTAAGCAAAACATCTCCAAAGAAACGAGAGCTTTAAATGATACACTGGACCAGATGGATTTCACAGATATCTACAGAACTTTACATCCAAACTCAACTGAATACACATTCTTCTCAAGCGCACATGGAACTTTCTCCAGAATAGACCACATATTGGGTCACAAATCGGGTCTGAACCGATACCAAAAGATTGGGATTGTCCCCTGCATATTCTCGGACCATAATGCCTTGAAATTAGAACTAAATCACAACAAGAAGTTTGGAAGGACCTCAAACACATGGAGGTTAAGGACCATCCTGCTAAAAGATGAAAGGGTCAACCAGGAAATTAAGGAAGAATTAAAAAGATTCATGGAAACTAATGAGAATGAAGATACAACCGTTCAAAATCTTTGGGATGCAGCAAAAGCAGTCCTAAGGGGGAAATACATCGCAATGCAAGCATCCATTCAAAAACTGGAAAGAACTCAAATACAAAAGCTAACCTTACACATAAAGGAGCTAGAGAAAAAACAGCAAATAGATCCTACACCCAAGAGAAGAAGGGAGTTAATAAAGATTCGAGCAGAACTCAACGAAATCGAGACCAGAAGAACTGTGGAACAGATCAACAGAACCAAGAGTTGGTTCTTTGAAAGAATTAATAAGATAGATCAACCATTAGCCAGCCTTATTAAAAAGAAGAGAGAGAAGACTCAAATTAATAAAATCATGAATGAGAAAGGAGAGATCACTACCAACACCAAGGAAATACAAACGATTTTAAAAACATATTATGAACAGCTATACGCCAATAAATTAGGCAATCTAGAAGAAATGGACGCATTCCTGGAAAGCCACAAACTACCAAAACTGGAACAGGAAGAAATAGAAAACCTGAACAGGCCAATAACCAGGGAGGAAATTGAAGCAGTCATCAAAAACCTCCCAAGACACAAGAGTCCAGGGCCAGATGGCTTCCCAGGAGAATTTTATCAAACGTTTAAAGAAGAAATCATACTATTCTCCTAAAGCTGTTTGGAAAGATAGAAAGAGATGGAGTACTTCCAAATTCGTTCTATGAAGCCAGCATCACCTTAATTCCAAAGCCAGACAAAGACCCCGCCAAAAAGGAGAATTACAGACCAATATCCCTGATGAACATGGATGCAAAAATTCTCAACAAGATACTGGCCAATAGGATCCAACAGTACATTAAGAAAATTATTCACCATGACCAAGTAGGATTTATCCCTGGGACACAAGGCTGGTTCAACACCCGTAAAACAATCAATGTGATTCATCATATCAGCAAGAGAAAAACCAAGAACCATATGATCCTCTCATTGGATGCAGAGAAAGCATTTGACAAAACACAGCATCCATTCCTGATTAAAACTCTTCAGAGTGTAGGGATAGAGGGAACATTCCTCGACATCTTAAAAGCCATCTATGAAAAGCCCACAGCAAATATCATTCTCAATGGGGAAGCACTGGGAGCCTTTCCCCTAAGATCAGGAACAAGACAGGGATGTCCACTCTCACCACTGCTATTCAACATAGTACTGGAAGTCCTAGCCTCAGCAATCAGACAACAAAAAGACATTAAAGGCATTCAAATTGGCAAAGAAGAAGTCAAACTCTCTCTCTTCGCCGATGACATGATACTCTACATAGAAAACCCAAAAGTCTCCACCCCAAGATTGCTAGAACTCATACAGCAATTCGGTAGCGTGGCAGGATACAAAATCAATGTCCAGAAGTCAGTGGCATTTCTATACACTAACAATGAGACTGAAGAAAGAGAAATTAAGGAGTCAATCCCATTTACAATTGCACCCAAAAGCATAAGATACCTAGGAATAAACCTAACCAAAGATGTAAAGGATCTATACCCTCAAAACTATAGAACACTTCTGAAAGAAATTGAGGAAGACACAAAGAGATGGAAAAATATTCCATGCTCATGGATTGGCAGAATTAATATTGTGAAAATGTCAATGTTACCCAGGGCAATATACACGTTTAATGCAATCCCTATCAAAATACCATGGACTTTCTTCAGAGAGTTAGAACAAATTATTTTAAGATTTGTGTGGAATCAGAAAAGACCCCGAATAGCCAGGGGAATTTTAAAAAAGAAAACCATATCTGGGGGCATCACAATGCCAGATTTCAGGTTGTACTACAAAGCTGTGGTCATCAAGACAGTGTGGTACTGACACAAAAACAGACACATAGATCAGTGGAACAGAATAGAGAATCCAGAAGTGGACCCTGAACTTTATGGGCAACTAATATTCGATAAAGGAGGAAAGACTATCCATTGGAAGAAAGACAGTCTCTTCAATAAATGGTGCTGGGAAAATTGGACATCCACATGCAGAAGAATGAAACTAGACCACTCTCTTTCACCATACACAAAGATAAACTCAAAATGGATGAAAGATCTAAATGTGAGACAAGATTCCATCAAAATCCTAGAGAAGAACACAGGCAACACCCTTTTTGAACTCGGCCATAGTAACTTCTTGCAAGATACATCCACGAAGGCAAAAGAAACAAAAGCAAAAATGAACTATTGGGACTTCATCAAGATAAGAAGCTTTTGCACAGCAAAGGATACAGTCAACAAAACTCAAAGACAACCTACAGAATGGGAGAAGATATTTGCAAATGACATATCAGATAAAGGGCTAGTTTCCAAGATCTATAAAGAACTTATTAAACTCAACACCAAAGAAACAAACAATCCAATCATGAAATGGGCAAAAGACATGAACAGAAATCTCACAGAGGAAGACATAGACATGGCCAACATGCATATGAGAAAATGCTCTGCATCACTTGCCATCAGGGAAATACAAATCAAAACTACAATGAGATACCACCTCACACCAGTGAGAAGGGGGAAAATTAACAAGGCAGGAAACAACAAATGTTGGAGAGGATGCGGAGAAAAGGGAACCCTCTTACACTGTTGGTGGGAATGTGAACTGGTGCAGCCACTCTGGAAAACTGTGTGGAGGTTCCTCAAACAGTTAAAAATATACCTGCCCTACGACCCAGCAATTGCACTGTTGGGGATTTACCCCAAAGATACAAATGCAATGAAACGCCGGGACACCTGCACCCCGATGTTTCTAGCAGCAATGGCCACTATAGCCAAACTGTGGAAGGAGCCTCGGTGTCCAACGAAAGATGAATGGATAAAGAAGATGTGGTTTATGTATACAATGGAATATTACTCAGCTATTAGAAATGACAAATACCCACCATTTGCTTCAACGTGGATGGAACTGGAGGGTATTATGCTGAGTGAAGTAAGTCAGTTGGAGAAGGACAAACATTATATGTTCTCATTCATTTGGGGAATATAAATAATAGTGAAAGGGAAAATAAGGGAAGGGAGAAGAAATGTGTGGGAAATATCAGAAAGGGAGACAGAACGTAAAGACTGCTAACTCTGGGAAACGAACTAGGGGTGGTAGAAGGGGAGGAGGGCGGGGGGTGGGAGTGAATGGGTGACGGGCACTGGGTGTTATTCTGTATGTTAGTAAATTGAACACCAATAAAAAAAATAAATAAATAAAGTATAAAAAAAAAATCTTTCATCAACTCCTAAACTTCTTTCCCCCAAGAAAATATAAGCAATTTCCCTTGGATGGTTCCCAAGGTTTGGACGCTTGAAGGCTCATTGGGGCCACAGGTGGGCACCTTAAGTTGCTAGAAACATGAAGGTAGGAATTGTGGTGAAAAGCAAAGTATACATAAGCTGGCCATGCTTAACTCATAGGCAGGCAGACTCTTGTAACTAGTTCCCTGGGTTTTGACATCTCATGGTTCTTGGTAGACACAGATAGGGACCTGCAGGATGGTTCCCATAGATTGGTTCAGTATATGAATTCTTCATGTTTGATCATGGCTATACATGGGGATCTTCCTTCTGAAACTGTGGTGGATAATCAAGAGGATGAAGCAACAGAGCTCAGCTTCTGCAAGTGTCCAGACTGCCTTCAAGATCTACAAATTTTTCTTGGTCTGTTCAAATACTGTCTTTGTGTCATTGAATTTTTCCTATTGTTTTATGTTATAAGTCCATTTTGTTTAACTCTGCTCTAAACATCATTATTTTCTTACTTTTATTTTAGGTTTCTTATTTTTTTTAAAGATTTATTTTTTATTTGAGGGAGAGAGAGAGAAAGAGATAGAGAAAGATAGCAACAGAGATAGTGAGAGCATGAGTAGGGAGAAGAGGAAGAAGCTGGGGGCTTGATCCCAGGACTTTGGGATCATAACCTGAGCCAAAGGCAGATGTTTAACCAACTGAGCCACTCAGGTGCCCAGTTTGTTTGTTTTTATTTTACTTTGTTAAGGTGAAAAGTTAAAGTTTTTATTTGAGACCTTTCTTCTTTTATAATGTAAGCATTTACACCTCATATATTACTGCTAAGCACTGCTTTTGCTGCATAAGTTTTTATAGCTTGTGTTTTTGCTTTCTTTTTTAAAATTTTTATTTATTTATGATAGTCACAGAGAGAGAGAGAGAGAGAGAGAGAGAGAGGCAGAGACATAGGCAGAGGAGAAGCAGGCTCCATGTACCAGGAGCCCGATGTGGGATTTGATCCCGGGTCTCCAGGATCGCGCCCTGGGCCAAAGGCAGGCGCTAAACCGCTGCACCACCCAGGGATCCCTTTGCTTTCATTTGTATCCAGGTATTTCTAATTTTCCTTTTCATTTTCTGTGAACTTTTTAACTAAACTTAACAATAAAAATGGTTAATAGGATGGTCATTTGGTGCTATCTTGAGAAAGAATATCAATACCATCTGTTGGTCTTTAGACTTAGCTTCTCTAATTACTAACCATTCTTTTGGAATGAAAATTAAAAAAAATAGATCAGTAGGTTTTGCTGCCTTCTCAATGAGGCTTATAATATAAAAATTATTAACTCCTCAGTTCTTTACTCAAAACATTTTAGCCTCAATGGATTTTTTGAGGTTTTTATTTCTATTTTTAATTGAAGTATATTTAACATATGGCGTTATATTGCTTTCAGGTGTACAGTAGAATGATTCAACAATTTTACATATTGTTCAGATAAATGCACTCTAAGGGATTAAGATGGTGGTGTAGTAGGGGGACCCTGAAATTGCCTTATCCTCCAAACACAGTGAGGTCAACATCCAACTATTTTGAACAACTAGGAATATAATCTGAGGATTAAGAAAAGAATCTGCACTATTGGAGGGAGAGAACATGGCATATGACAGGCTTGGAGCTGTGGATTGAGGTAGAGTTATGCCATGTGGCCACAAAGGCAAGGGAACCCTTTTTGCCAAGCAAAGTCAGGGATAGGGAGCAGGTGAAAGGGAGCACAGTGGGTAGGAATCTCACAAGTAGCCTTAGGGAGGAGATACTTTGGGTTGCACAGAAAGAGATCACTCCTTTTCCTGGAATCAATTTGAAAGAGCATACTTTGCTTCTCCAAGGACAAAAGGCCAGCAAAAAGCCACTAAGTGGTGCCCAGCAACAGGGTCAGAAGTGAGCTCAGAGGGCAGAATACCTAACAATTTTTCCCTGTGAGACACAATAGGCTTAAACCTCTGTATGCATGCAGAACAGCTGCTTTTCTGCAGCAGAACTGAGCAGAGAGCAGAGTCAGGAGCAGATTGCCAATAACCTGGCCTCTGCTCTTTGCTGTGTGCCAAAATAGGTTCAACACTCAGTGACTGCTTTCCTGGGACAGAATAGAGTAGGGGACTGAGTAGCACACAGAAGGCTGATAACCTGGTTCCAGACTTTCACTGACCACTACAATAAACTCTAGCCTCTGCATGCACACTCTGTGACTGCTTTTGGGGACTAGACAGTCCTGGGAATGGGACAGTGCTGAACATGCCACAAGTATCTGCTTTGGAGGAGGGAGTTGGCTTGCACCTTGCCAGGCCCTTTAAAACTTGAAGTTTTGAATTCAAATCCTGGCCAGAGATAAAATACAGGAGAATTGTAGCTCTAGGCATGTCAAAAGTATAGGCACAGACCAGTTAAGGGCAGGGATCTGATGAAAACTCAGGACACAGGACATTGTTCACTGTTCTGCAAGAGCCTCGAAATAGCAGTGGCCCAGAATTCCCCTTCATGGGGACAAGAGGGTGGGATGACACTGTATTCTTCCTCTTCCACCACGTCTCCCTCTCTGCCCACCAGCACAGTTGGACTTCAAAGAGAAAAAGTGCCTTCGGTTGAGGCTGGAGTCCCCTACACAAGTCGCCATTCCCCTGCAGCTGGCAGGGACATCTTTACAAAGACAAGTCAGCTTGTGTGCCAGCCCAGCAGGCCTCTTCCTCAAAAGACTAACACAGGCCCCAGCATCTACCAAGTCTACTAATTGAAGAATGCTCCAAAACATGAGCTTCCAGTGGAAATAGAACCAGGCTTGCTTCTCTCTTATTTTTTAGAATCAGGCTGATACAGTTTTTTGTTTGTTTGCATTTATTTTCCTTTTCTCTTGGATCAGGCTTTTTTTTTGTTGTTTTTTGGGGGTTGTTGTTTCTTTTTGCTTTTATAGGCTTATCTTGGCAAATAAAAGTACACCTACTTAAAGTTCCAAACATTCCCTACTATAACCAAAGAAGAACACTGTAGGGAAAGGACTAGTAGGAAGAGGAGCCAAAATGCGAAGGCAGGGTTTACACAGCATACACCATAAACACTTTCTGAAGTTGTTGTTGTTATGTTGTTTTTCTTGTTTTTTTTTTTATTTCTTCCTTTTTATTCTAGACAGAATGATGAGACAGAAATTGACCCCAAAAGAAAGAACAGGAGGTAGTACTCAATGCCAGGGATTTAGTTCATATGAATATAAGTAAGATGTCTGACCTTGAATGTAAAAAACTATTATAAAGGTAATTGTTGGGCTTGGAAAAAAGCATAGAACCACTACAGAATCTGTTATTGTGGAAATAAAAAACTAAAATCTAGTCATACTGAAATGAAAAACGCTATTGCAAAGATGCAGTCCCAAATGGAGGCTGAAAAATGAAAGTAAACAAGGCAGAAGAGAGAGTCAGTGACATAGAAGATAAAATGATGTAAAAAAGAGAGAAAGAAAACTATTAGATCACAAAGGGAGACTAAGAGAGCTCAGCGATTCCATAAAGCAAAAATATGCAGATAATGGGAGTCCCAGAAGATGAAGAGCAGAAGAGAGTGGCAGAGGGTTTATATGAACAAATTATAGCTGAGAACTTCCCTTATCTGGGGAAGGAAGCAGACATAGATTGTCCAAGAGACACAGAGAACCTCTCTTAAAATAAAAATAGGTCAACACTTCCACATATAACAGTGAAGCTTACATATTTCAAAGGTAGAGGGAAAATCTTGAAAGCAGCTTGGGACAAGAGATTTTCAACCTACAAGGGTAGATGCATAAGGCTGGCAGCAGGCCTGTCCACAGAGACCTTACAGGCCATAAAGGACTGGCATGATATATTCAACATGCTAAGTGGGAGAAATGTGCAGCCAAGAATACTTTATCCAGCAAGTCTGTCATTCAGAATAGAAGGAGAGATAAATAGTTTCCAGGACAAACAAAAAAGGAATTTGTCAACAGTAAACCAGCCCTATGAGATATATTAAAGGGGATCTTTTCAGTAAAGAGAGAGCCTAAAAGTAATAAGACCAGAAAGAAATAGAGACAATCATCAGGAACATTATAAGTAATACAATGACACTAAATTCATCTTTCAATAATTACTCTAAATGTAAATGGCTTCAATGCTCCAATCAAAAGACACAGGCTATCAGAATAGATAAAACACAAGACCCATTAAAAGAGACTCATTTTAGCCTTAAAAGCACCTCCATATTGAAAGTGAGGGATTGGAGAACCATTATCATGCCAATGGAAATCAAAAGATAGCTAGTCATCCTTATATCAAATAAGCTAGATTTTAAACTACAGACTGTAATAGATGAACACTAGATCATTATAAAAGTGTCTATCCAACAAGATTTTAAAGACTGTAATAGAGGACACTAGATCATTATAAAAGTGTCTATCCAACAAGATCTATCAATTATAAATATTTATGCTCCTAATTTGGGAACAACCAAATATACAAACCAATTAATACGAATTCATTGTTAAAAATACAATAATAGTAGGATACTTTAACACCCCACTCCAGCTATGGACAGATCATCTAAGCATAAGGTGAATAAGGAAACTATGGCTTTCCATGACACACTGGAATAAATGGACATAACAGATATATTCAGAGCAATTCATTCTAAAACAGCAGAATACACATTCTTTTCAAGTGCACATGGCACATTCTCCAAAATAGATCCCATACTGAATCACAAATCAGGTCTCAACCAGTACAAAATGATTGAAATTATGCCATACATATTTTCACACCACAATGCTTTGAAACTTGAAGTCAACTACCAGAAGAAAATTTAAAAGGAACACAAATAATTAGAGGTTAAAGAATATCCTATTAAAAAAAGAATGGGTTGGGGCGGGGCAAGATGGCAGAGGAGTAGGGCTCATCAACTCATCTGGCCCCACCAACTTACCTAGATAACTTTAAAATCATTCTGAACACCCACGAATTCAATCTGAGATTTAAAGAGAGAACAGTTGGACTGTTACAGAGAGAAAGGTTTAACAAGGCAGGAAACAACAAATGTTGGAGAGGATGTGGAGAAAGGGCAACCCTCTTGCACTGTTGGTGGGAATGTGAACTGGTGCAGCCACTCTGGAAAACTGTGGAGGTTCCTCAAACAGTTAAAAATAGATCTGCCCTACGACCCAGCAATTGCACTACTGGGGATTTACCCCAAAGACACAGATGCAGTGAAGCGTCGGAACACCTGCATCCTGATGTTTATAGCAGCCATGTCCACAATAGCCAAACTGTGGAAGGAGCCTCAGTGTCCATCAAAAGATGAATGGATAAAGAAGATGTGGTATATGTATACAATGGAATATTACTCAGCCATTAGAAATGACAAATAAAAAAAAAAAAGAAACAACAAATACCCACCATTTGCTTCGATGTGCATGGAACTGGAGGGTATTATGCTGAGTGAAATAAGTCAATCAGAGAAGCACAAACATTATATGGTCTCATTCATTTGGGGAATATAAAAAATAGTGAAAGGGAATAAAGGGGAAAGGAGGAAAAATGAGTGGGAAATATCAGAGAGGGAGACAGAACATGAGAGACTCCTAACTCTGGGAAACTAACAAAGGGTGCTAGAAAGGGAGGTGGGCAGGGGTTGGGGGTGACTGGGTGACAGGCACTGAGGGGGGCACCTGATGGGATGAGCCCTGGGTATTATTCTATATATTGGCAAATTGAACACCAATAAAAAATAAATTAATTTTAAAAAAGAAAGGTTTTTGCTTCTAACAAGGTAGGAAGGTGGAAAAAAATTAAAAAGAATTGAGTAGGGAAGGGGTACCATGAGGAGCTGGACTAAAGCCCATGACGAG
Organism: Canis lupus familiaris; assembly: GCF_011100685.1. Taxonomy (NCBI): domain Eukaryota; kingdom Metazoa; phylum Chordata; class Mammalia; order Carnivora; family Canidae; genus Canis; species Canis lupus. Next base: position 49,292,671 of record NC_049260.1, on the reverse strand, counting down.
AGCCTCAGGGACGGGAAAGCCCAGCCCCAGAGAAGTGGAAACTTTAAAAACTCTACACCAGATTCTTCCTGGACATAAAAGTGCTTAGAAGGGAAATCAGACGGAATCGCAGGAGGGGCAATGAAGCTTCCAGTTTCCCTAAACAGGAAGTGCGCCCCATGGGAAAGCTGCCACAGACTGAGCCAATCTTGGTAAAGGGCTGGAGTGCCCACCCAGCAGGGTATCTGGGAGAAGCCAGTCAGGCGGGTGAGTCTGGATGGAGGCGTCTGTGCCCTGCTGCCTTCACTAAGCTGTGGCCCTGGGAGCCCTATGGGAGCAGTGCAGGGGCCCAGATCCCAGGGCACTGAACGGACACAGCCCTGGATCCTGCATTCCCCCTGGGACAGGCAGAAGTGTGGAGGGCACAGGACAACGAGGACTCTCCTGCTGCCGGGCACACCCAAGCTGTGCAGATCAGTGTCCCCCACAGCATAGGGAGCATCTAGGCCAGTGCAGGCTGGGAGACTGTGTTACTGCAGGAGCTGACTGCAGAGCTGGAGAGCTGGCTGCCAACATTGTTGTTCCTCCTTGTGTCACCTCGTGCCTGGAGAGGCAAGGCCGCCAGGAAAAAGAGGCCTCACAGGGTAAACAGTTCACACTGAGCCTGGCACCCAGGAGAGGGAGGGCAGCTCCACTAGGTACACACACCAGAGAGTCAAAACAGCAGGCCCATCCCCAAGAAGACAGCTGTAAAAACAGGGGAAGAGCAAGTTCTTGACACAGCAACACTGAAAAGCTCCAGGGTAAGTCAAGGGATTTACAGTATACAGAACTAGAGGATACCCCTCTTATTTTTTCTTCCTTTTTCTAGTACAACTCTTTTTTATATCAGACTGTAAATATCTAATTTTTTCTTCTTTTCCAACCTTAACTACAATATTTTACCACCTCTTCATTTGTAAGTTTCTTCCTTTTTGACTTTCATATTTCTACAATTATAGGTCTTAAATATATGTTCCACTTCTACATTCCCTTCAAAATACTCAATTTTGGGAGATATACAAGAAATGTGTTTTTTTGTTTGTTTTGTGTTTTTTTTGTTTTATCTGCCTCATTTTTTTTTACAATGACAGAAGATAATATCTTCTAAAACATGACCAGCAGGCACCCAGAACCAAGTAGTATACCATGATGATTTATTCTGTGAGATTCCTCCTTACCATTCAGCCACCCTCTTTTATCTCATTTATATTTTGGTGATCTATGTTGGGGCTCTCTACAAGTATAACTGGTTTATATAAATCTGGGACTGAGCATCTTTCAACATACAGAATTTATATACTCAGAATGAAGAGGATCACCCTCGACGACCCCTGAGGTAGACTACATTCTACCTCCTCTACAACTTCGTCACCAAAACCATCTCCCAGTACCCCCCGCCTCCCATTTTTTTCTTCTCCTTTTATTTCCTTTTTACCTTTGCTTTTTTCACTTCTTTTATTTCTCTTTCATTCTTTTTTTTATTATTATACTTTGGGATTCTTGCCCCCTTTTTTCAACTTTGTTTTAAAATTTGTTTTTCTCATTAAAGGTCCTTTTGTCTTATTTAGTTTTGATCTTTGTTTTCAATTTCTGGTCTCTGACCTCAGCAGAATTATATAGGGTGAAATTTATTTAGGTCATGGTTGACATTCTTTTTTTTTTAATTTATTTTTTATTGGTGTTCAATTTACTAACATACAGAATAACCCCCAGTGCCCGTCACCCATTCACTCCCACCCCCCGCCCTCCTCCCCTTCTACCACCCCTAGTTCGTTTCCCAGAGTTAGCAGTCTTTACGTTCTGTCTCCCTTTCTGATATTTCCCACACATTTCTTCTCCCTTCCCTTATATTCCCTTTCACTATTATTTATATTCCCCAAATGAATGAGAACATATAATGTTTGTCCTTCTCCGACTGACTTACTTCACTCAGCATAATACCCTCCAGTTCCATCCACATTGAAGCAAATGGTGGGTATTTGTCATTTCTAATAGCTGAGTAATATTCCATTGTATGCATAAGCCACAGCTTCTTTATCCATTCATCTTTCGAGGGACACCGAGGCTCCTTCCACAGTTTGGCTATCGTGGCCATTGCTGCTATAAACATCGGGGTGCAGGTGTCCCGGCATTTCATTGCATTTGTATCTTTGGGGTAAATCCCCAACAGTGCAATTGCTGGGTCGTAGGGCAGGTATATTTTTAACTGTTTGAGGAACCTCCACACAGTTTTCCAGAGTGGCTGCACCAGTTCACATTCCCACCAACAGTGTAAGAGGGTTCCCTTTTCTCCGCATCCTCTCCAACATTTGTTGTTTCCTGCCTTGTTAATTTGCCCCATTCTCACTGGTGTGAGGTGGTATCTCATTGTGGTTTTGATTTGTATTTCCCTGATGGCAAGTGATGCAGAGCATTTTCTCATGTGCGTGTTGGCCATGTCTATGTCTTCCTCTGTGAGATTTCTCTTCATGTCTTTCGCCCATTTCATGATTGGATTGTTTGTTTCTTTGGTGTTGAGTTTAAAAAGTTCTTTATAGATCTTGGAAACTAGCCCTTTATCTGATACGTCATTTGCAAATATCTTCTCCCATTCTGTAGGTTGTCTTTTAGTTTTGTTGACTGTATCCTTTGCTGTGCAAAAGCTTCTTATCTTGATGAAGTCCCAATAGTTCATTTTTGCTTTTATTTCTTTTGCCTTCGTGGATCTATCTTGCAAGAAGTTACTGTGGCCGAGTTCAAAAAGGGTGTTGCCTGTGTTCTTCTCTAGGATTTTGATGGAATCTTGTCTCACATTTAGATCTTTCATCCATTTTGAGTTTATCTTTGTGTATGGTGAAAGAGAGCGGTCTAGTTTCATTCTTCTGCATGTGGATGTCCAATTTTCCCAGCACCATTTATTGAAGAGACTGTCTTTCTTCCAATGGATAGTCTTTCCTCCTTTATCGAATATTAGTTGACCATAAAGTTCAGGGTCCACTTCTGGGTTCTCTATTCTGTTCCACTGATCTATGTGTCTGTTTTTGTGCCAGTACCACACTGTCTTGATTACCACAGATTTGTAGTACAACCTGAAATCTGGCATTGATGTCCCCAGATATTGTTTTCTTTTTTAAAATTCCCCTGGCTATTCGGGGTCTTTTCTGATTCCACACAAATCTTAAAATAATTTGTTCTAACTCTCTGAAGAAAGTCCATGGTATTTTGAAAGGGATTGCATTAAACGTGTATATTGCCCTGGGTAACATTGAAATTTTCACAATATTAATTCTGCCAATCCATGAGCATGGAATATTTTTCCATCTCTTTGTGTCTTCCTCATTTCTTTCAGAAGTGTTCTATAGTTTTGAGGGTATAGATCCTTTACATCTTTGGTTAGGTTTATTCCTAGGTATCTTATGGTTTTGGGTGCAATTGTAAATGGGATTGACTCCTTAATTTCTCTTTTTTCAGTCTCATTGTTAGTGTATAGAAATGCCACTGATTTCTGGGCATTGATTTTGTATCCTGCCACGCTACCGAATTGCTGTATGAGTTCTAGCAATCTTGGGGTGGAGACTTTTGGGTTTTCTATGTAGAGTATCATGTCATCGGCGAAGAGGGAGAGTTTGACTTCTTCTTTGCCAATTTGAATGCCTTTAATGTCTTTTTGTTGTCTGATTGCTGAGGCTAGGACTTCCAGTGCTATGTTGACTAGCAGTGGTGAGAGTGGACATCCCTGTCTTGTTCCTGATCTTAGGGGAAAGTCTCCCAGTGCTTCCCCATTGAGAATGATATTTGCTGTGGGCTTTTCATAGATGGCTTTTAAGATGTTGAGGAATGTTCCCTCTATCCTACACTCTGAAGAGTTTTGATCAGAAATGGATGCTGTACTTTGTCAAATGCTTTCTCTGCATCTAATGAGAGGATCATATGGTTCTTGGTTTTTCTCTTGCTGATATGATGAATCACATTGATTGTTTTACGGGTGTTGAACCAGCCTTGTGTCCCAGGGATAAATCCTACTTGGTCATGATGAATAATTTTCTTAATGTACTGTTGGATACTATTGGCCAGTATCTTGTTGAGAATTTTTGCATCCATGTTCATCAGGGATATTGGTCTGTAATTCTCCTTTTTGGTGGGGTCTTTGTCTGGTTTTGGAATTAAGGTGATGCTGGCCTCATAGAACGAATTTGGAAGTACCCCATCTCTTTCTATCTTTCCAAATAGCTTTAGGAGAATAGGTATGGTTTCTTCTTTAAACGTTTGATAGAATTCCCCTGGGAAGCCATCTGGCCCTGGACTCTTGTGTCTTGGGAGGTTTTTGATGACTGCTTCAATTTCCTCCCTGGTTATTGGCCTGTTCAGGTTTTCTATTTCTTCCTGTTCCAGTTTTGGTAGTTTGTGGCTTTCCAGGAATGCGTCCATTTCTTCTAGATTGCCTAATTTATTGGCATATAGCTGTTCATAATATGTTTTTATCCTTGTATTGCGATGTATTTCCCCCTCAGGACTGCTTTTGCTGCATCCCAAAGATTTTGAACGGTTGTATCTTCATTCTCATTAGTTTCTATGAATCTTTTTAATTCTTCCTTAATTTCCTGGTTGACCCTTTCATCTTTTAGCAGGATGGTCCTTAACCTCCACGTGTTTGAGGTCCTTCCAAACTTCTTCTTGTGATTTAGTTCTAATTTCAAGGCATTATGATCTGAGAATATGCAGGGGACGATCCCAATCTTTTGGTATCGGTTCAGACCCGATTTGTGACCCAATATGTGGTCTATTCTGGAGAAAGTTCCATGTGCACTTGAGAAGAATGTGTATTCAGTTGAGTTTGGATGTAAAGTTCTGCAGATATCTGTGAAATCCATCTGGTCCAGTGTATCATTTAAAGCTCTCGTTTCTTTGGAGATGTTGTGCTTAGAAGACCTATTGAGTATAGAAAGAGCTAGATTGAAGTCACCAAGTGTAAGTGTATTATTATCTAAGTATTTCTTCACTTTGGTTAATAATTGATTGATATATTTGGCAGCTCCCACATTCGGGGCATATATATTGAGGATTGTTAAGTCCTCTTGTTGAATAGATCCTTTAAGTATGATATAGTGTCCCTCTTCATCTCTCACTACAGTCTTCGGGGTAAATTTTAGTTTATCTGATATAAGGATGGCTTACCCCTGCTTTCTTTTGAGGACCATTCGAGTGGTAAATGGTTCTCCAACCTTTTATTTTCAGGCTGTAGGTGTCCTTCTGTCTAAAATGAGTCTCTTGTAGACAGCAAATAGATGGGTCCTGCTTTTTTTATCCAGTCTGAAACCCTGTGCCTTTTGATGGGGTCATTCAGCCCATTCATATTCAGAGTTACTATTGAGAGATATGAGTTTAGTGTCATCATGATATCTATTCAGTCCTTGTTTTTGTGGAATGTTCCACTGAACTTCTTCTTAAAGGGGAATTTTAAGAGTCCCCCTTAAAATTTCTTGCAGAGCTGGTTTGGAGGTCACATATTCTTTCAGTTCCTGCCTGTCTTGGAAGCTCTTTATCTCTCCTTCCATTTTGAATGAGAGCCTTGCTGGATAAAGGATTCTTGGTTGCATGTTCTTCTCATTTAGGACCGTGAAGATATCCTGCCAGCCCTTTCTGGCCTGCCAGGTCTCTGTGGAGAGGTCTGCTGTTACCCTAATACTCCTCCCCATAAAAGTCAGGGATTTCTTGTCTCTTGCTGCTTTAAGGATCTTCTCTTTATCTTTGGAATTTGCAAGCTTCACTGTTAAATGTCGAGGTGTTGAACGGTTTTTATTGATTTTAGGGGGGGATCTCTCTATTTCCTGGATCTGAATGCCTGTTTCCCTTCCCAGATTAGGAAAGTTTTCAGCTAGAATTTGTTCAAATACATATTCTGGCCCTCTGTCCCTTTCGGCGCCCTCGGGAACACCAATTAAACGTAAGTTTTTCTTCCTCAGGCTGTCGTTTATTTCCCTTAATCTATTTTCATGGTCTTTTAATTGTTTGTCTCTTTTTCCCTCAGTTTACCTCTTTGCTATCACCTTGTGTTCTATGTCACTCACTCGTTCTTCCACCTCGTTAACCCTCGTCGTTAGGACTTCTAGTTTGGATTGCATCTCATTCAATTGATTTTTAATTTCTGCCTGATTAGCTCTAAATTCTGCAGTCATGAAGTCTCTTGAGTCCTTTATGCTTTTTTCTAGAGCCACCAGTAGCTGTATAATAGTGCTTCTGAATTGGCTTTCTGACATTGAATTGTAATCCAGATTTTGTAACTCTGTGGGAGAGAGGACTGTTTCTGATTCTTTCTTTTGAGGTGAGGTTTTCCTTCTAGTCATTTTGCTCAGTGCAGAGTGGCCAAAAGCAAGTTGTATTGGGAAAAGGAGAAAAAGAGAGGAGAGAAAGAAGGAAAGAAAAGAGAAAGAGAAAAAAAAGGAAGAAAAAAACGAAAAAAAAGAAGAAAAAGAGAAAGAAAAAGAAAGAAAGGAGAAAAAGGGGGTGGCGGAAGGAAACAAATCAAAAAGCAAAACAAAACAAAACAAAACAAAAGAATCACGGGGGAGTATCTTCTGATTCTGTGTTATTTAAGTCCCTTGGCTTCCCCTGGAAGTTGTCAGTCTAGCTGGTCTTCTGGGGGAGGGGCCTGTTGTGCTGATTTTCAGGTGTTAGCAGTTGCGGGAGCTGCTGTGCCCCTGCCTGGTGCAGGGCTCAGTGGGGGTTGTTTACCCCGTGAGGCCCAGGAGCAACAGCCCTAGTGGCGGGGCTGGCTCTGGAAACGTGGATTCAGCTCCGGCAGGAACTCCGGACGTCTCCGTCTGCAGGGCCTGGAGGCTCCGGGGCGGGGCCGCTGATCTGCTCAGCTCGGGGCAGGAGTGTCCTTGCTGTCCTGGGCCCTCCTGGCCTCTGCCTGTCCCGGGGGAGGCCGGATCCTGGGCTGTGTCCCGGCGCCCTGTGCTCCGGGGCCTGCGCTAATGGATTCGCGCTCCCGGCTGCTTAGCCCCTCCGCGGAGCCGCCGCCCGAGCCCTTCAGAGCTGCTCCTGGAACCGCGCAGCCCCCTCCGCACGGAGCCTCTTCCTCTGCCCGAGCCCCTCCGAGCTGCTCCGGGTCCCGCCGTGCACACTGCAGCCCTTAGGGAGCTCGGCGCACTCTCCTGGGTGCGCAGTTACTCTGTTACTGTCCCAGGGAACCCGAGGGCATCCTTGCCCTTCTGGGTCCTGCTCCAACTCCCTGGGAGCCCCTTTCCTCCCGGGAAGGTTGGTGCAGCTCCTGCTTCTCTGGGACGGGGCTCTCCTGTCCTCGGGACGCTCGCCCCGGCCTCAGCCCCGCTCCTCGCGGGGCCCCTCCCCCTTGGATGCCTTTGTTTCTTTATTTCTTTTTCCCTGTCTTCCTACCTTGATAGAAGTGCAAACTCTTCTCACTGTAGCATTCCAGCTGTTCTCTCTTTAATTCTCAGGCCGAATTCATAGATTTTCAGGATAATTTGAAGGTTTTCTAGGTAATTTGGTGGAGACTGGTGATTTGGGGACCCTACTCTTCCGCCATCTTGCCCCTTCTCCCATGGTTGACATTCTTGACTCAGCCCACTCAAACAGCCACTCTTCACTGAGCAAAATTACTAGAAGGAAGAACTCACCACAAAAGAAAGAATCAGAAACAGTACTCTCTGCCACAGAATTACAGAATTTGGATTACAATTTGATGTCAGAAAGACAATTCAGAAGCACAATTGTAAAGCTACTGGTGGCTCTGGAAAAAAAAGCACAAAGGAATCAAGAGACTTCATGACTGCAGAATTTAGATCTAATCAGGCCAAAATTAAACATCAATTAAATGACATGACATCCAAACTGAAGATCCTAATGATCAGTGTTAATGAGGTAGAAGAAAGAGTGAGTGACATAAAAGACAAGTTGATGGCAAGGAAGGAGGCTGAGAAAAAAAGAGAAAAACATTTAAAAGATGATGAGGAAAGGTTAAGGGAAATAAACGACAGCTTCGGAAGAAAAAAATCTACCTATAATTGGGGTTCAAAGGAGTGCCAAGAGGGCCAGAGGGCCAGAAAGCATATTAGAACAAATCATAGCTGAGAACTTCTCTAATTTGGGGAGGGAAACATGTATTCAGATCCAGGAGATAGAGAGGTCCCCCCCAAAATCAATAAAAACCATTTAACACCTCAACATTTAATAGTGAAATTTACAAATTCCAAAGATAAAGAGAAAACCCTTAAAGCAAGAGATCCCTAAATTACATGGGGGGAAATATTACATTAACAGAAGACCTCTCCACAGAGATCTGGCTGGCCAGAAATGGCTGGCAGGATATATTCAGGGTCCTAAATGAGAACAACATGCAGCCAAGAATACTATATCCAGCAAAGCTGACATTGAGAATAGAAGAAGAGTTAAAGAGCTTCCAAGATAGGCAGAAACTGAGGGAATATGTGACCACCAAACCAACTCTGCAAGAAATATGAAGGGGGACCCTGTTAAAGAAAGAAGAAGCCCAAAGAAACAATCCACAGAAACAGGGACTGGATAGGTACTAGGATGACACTAAATACATATCTTTAAATAGTTACTCTGAATGTGAATGGCGTAAATAATCCCATAAAAAGACACAGGGTTTTAGTCTGGATAAGAAAGCAATGCCCATCTATTTGCAATCTACAAGAGACTCATTTTAGACCAAAGGACACCTGCAGCCTGAAAATGAAAGTTGGAGAACCATTTACCATTCAAATGGTCCTCAAAAGAAATCTGGGGTAGCAATCCTCCTATCAGATAAATGAAAGTTTATCCCAAAGACTGTAGTAAGAAGTGAAGAGAGACAGTATATCATAATTAAAGGGTCTATCCAACAAGAAGACTTAACAATATTGAATATTTATGCCCCTAATGTGGGAGCTGGCAAGAATATCAATTAATAATCAAAGTAAAGACATACTTAGATAATAAAACACTAATAGTAGGAGACTTCAACATGGCACTTTGTGCAAATGACAGATTTTGTAAGCACAACATCACCAAAGAAACAAGAGCTTTATTTTATTTTATTTTATTTTATTTTATTTTATTTTATTTTATTTTATTTTATTTATTTTTTATTGAAGTTCAATTTGCCAACATATAGAATAACACCCAGTGCTCATCCCATCAAGTGCCCCCCTCAGTCCCCGTCACCCAGTCACCCCCACCCCCTGCCCACCTCCCTTTCCACCACCCCTTGTTCGTTTCCAAGACTTAGGAGTCTCTCATGTTCTGTCACCCTTTCTGGTATTTCCCACTCATTTTTTCTCCTTTCCCTTTTATTACCTTTCACTATTTTTTATATTTCCCAAATGAATGAGACAATATAATGTTTGTCCTTCTCCAATTGACTTATTTCACTCAGCATAATACCCTCCAGTTCCATCCACATTGAAGCAAATGGTGGGTATTTGTTGTTTCTAACGGCTGAGTAATATTCCATTGTATACATATACCACATCTTCTTTATCCATTCATCTTTTGATGGACACTGAGGATCCTTCCACAGTTTGGCTATTGTGGACATTGCTGCTATAAGCATTGGGGTGCAGGTGTCCCGGCATTTCACTGCATCTGTATCTTTGGGGTAAATCCCCAGCAGTGCAATTGCTGGGTCCTAGGGCCGATCTATTTTTAACTGTTTGAGGAACCTCCACACAGTTTTCCCAGGAGGGGAAAGCAAAGAGGGGAGAAGGAAACAGAAGACAAAAAACACGGGGGAGTATCGTCTGATTCTATATACTGTAAATTCCTCCTCTTCCCTTGGAACTTTCCAGCGCTGCTTGGTCAGTAACTTGCTTTTCCCCTGTCCTTCTCACTGGTCTTCTGGGGGAGGGGCCTGCTGTGCTGATTGATTCTCAAGTGTGATCACCTGGGGGAGCTGTTCATCCCCCCCGCCTGGTACACGGCTCAGTGGGAGTTGTTTATCTTGTTTATCCTGTGAGGCCACTGTGAGCCTCAGTGGGAGTTGTTTATCCTGTGAGGCCCCAGGAGGAATAAAAACAGTGGCGTTGGCCAGCTCTCCAGCCCTGGAGTCAGCTTCTGCAGTAACTACCGCAGCTCTCCTTCTGCAGGGGCCTGGATGCTCCGGGGGCGGCAGCGCTGATCTGCACATTCCGGGCCGCCCAGCGGCAGGAGCGTCCTGGCTGTCCTGTGCCCTCCTGGCGTCTGTCTGTCCCGGGGGGAGTACCAGATCCTGGGCTGTGACCCCTCCACTGCTGGAATTGCACTCCCGGGGCGTGCAGACCCCTCCCGGCAGCAGCCGCCACCCGAACTGCTGCCTGAGCTGCTCCCCGGCCCCGCGGGGCAAGCGCTGCAGCCCTTTAGGGAGCTCGGCCGCGGGGTGTGATGTGCTTTCTCCCGGGGTGCCGGTCCTCTGTTCGTGCCCCTGGGAGCCTGAGTGCATCCCCGCCCTTCCTGGGATCCTGGTCCAACTCCCTTCCAGTGCCTTTCCGTCCAGGAAGATTGGTGAAACTCCTGCTTCTCCAGGACAGGGCTTTCCTGTCCTGGGGGCACTCGCCTAGTGGCCTTAGCCTGGCTCCTCATGGGGCCCCTCCCCCTTGGATGCTTTTTATTTCTTTTTTTTCTGTCTTCCTACCTTGATAGAATCACGAACTCTTCTTACTGTAGCATTCCAGCTGTTCTGTCTGTAAATCTCAGGCCAAATTCGTAGATTTTCAGGATGATTTGAAACTTATCTAGGTAATTTGGTGGGGACAGGTTACTTGGGGAACCCTACTCTTCCGCCATCTTGCCTTCCCTCCAAAAGACAGGAACAGAAATCTCACAGTGGAAGACATAGACATGGCCAACAAGCACATGAGAAAATGCTCCATATCCCTTGCCATCAAGGAACTACAAATCAAAACCGCAATGAGATATCACCTCACACCAGTGAGAATGAGGAAAATTAACAAGACAGGAAACAACAAATGTTGGAGAGGATGTGGAGAAAGGGGAACCCTCCTGCACTGCTGGTGGGAATGTGAACTGTTACAGCCACTCTTGAAAACTCTGTGAAGGTTCCTCAGAGAGTTAAAAATAGAGCTACCCTATGACCTAGCAATTGCACTGCTGGGGATTTACCTGAAAGATACAGATGCTGTGAAAGATCAAGACATCTTCACGCCAATTTTTATAGCAAAAATGTCCACAAAGCCAAACTGTGGAAGTAGCCTCAGTTTCCCTCGAAAGATGAATGGATAAAGAAGATGCGGTATATATACAATGTAATATTAGTCAGCCATTAGAAGTGACGCATACCCAGCATTTGCTTCAACATGAATGGAACTGGAGGGTATTATGACGATTGAAGTAAGTCAATAGGAGAATGACAAACGTTATATGATTTCATTCATATGAGAAATGTAAAAAATAGTGAACGTGATTAAAGAGAAAATGAGTGGGAAATATCAGAGAGGGTGACAGATCATGAGAGACTCTTATGTCCGGCAAAGGAACAAGGTGTAGTGTAAAGTGAAGTGGGCTGGAGGATGGGGTGACTATATGATGGGCACTGAGGGGGGCACTTGATGTCATAAGCTCTGGGTGTTATACTATATGTTGGCAAATCGAACTCCAATAAATAATATACAAAAAATTAATGAATGGTTTAACCAAGAAATTAAAAAGAATTTTAAAAATACATGGAAGGAAATTAAAATAAAAACATGACAGATCTGGGGCACCTGGGTGGCTCAGTCAGTTAAGCATCTGCCTTCGGCTCAGGTCGTGATTCCAGGGTCCTGAGTTGGAGCCCCACATCAGTCTCTCTGCTCAGCAAGGAGCGGACTTCTTTCTCTCCCTCTGCCTGCTGTTCCATCTGCTTGTGTTTTCTCTCTCTGTGTCAAATAAATAATAAAAATCTTAAGAAAAAGAAAACATTACTGCTCAAAATCTTTGGTATGTAGCACAGGGAGTCCTAAAAGGGAAGCATATAGTGATACAGGCTTTCCACAAGAAACAAGAAACGTCTCAAATGCAGAACCTACCTATAAATCTAAAGGAGCTGGAAGAAAACAGCAAACAAAGCCTACATCCAGCAGAAGAAGAAAAATAAAGATTAGCGCAGAAATCAATGATATAGAGCCAGCGGCTGATGGGCAGAGGGTCCTGGGCAGCATTTTGGGGCACCCCACACAGCCGGGGCTGTTGAGTGGCCCACAGGCTGTGGCCTGATACTGGTCACATGTCCCAACTCAGGACCTAGAAGTGGACCCTGTTTGCGGTGAAGAAGGTTGCAGATGGGGATGGGTTGCACTGGTGGCTTATTGGGGATGTGATCCAGCACTTTGAGTAGAGAGGCTTCAAACTGGTGGGGATGAAGATGTTCCAGGTGCCAACGAGTGTCCTTCCTGAGCACGACCATTGCCTTCTGAAGAAGGCCTTCTACCCAGGCTTCATCAGCTACATGCCCTCCAGCCCAATGGTGGCCATGGTCTGGGAAGGCCCCAATGTGATCTACTCCTCAAGGACCATGAGAGGGCACACTGATTCATTTGAGACTCCCTGGGCACCACGTAGCATAGACATTTTCACAATATTAATTCTTCCAATCTATGAGCATGGGATATTTTTCCAACTCTTTGTGTCTTCCTCAATTTCTTTCAGTAGTATTCTGTAGTTTTTAGGATACAGATGTTTTATCTCTTTGGTTAGGTTTATTCCTGAGTATCTTATGCTTTTGGGTACAATTGTAAATGGGATTAACTCCTTATTTTCTCTTTCTTCAGGCTCACTGTTAGTGTAGAGAAAAATCAGTGATTTCTGGGCATTGATTTTGTATCCTGCCACACTGATGAATTGTGGTAAGATCTCTATCAATCTTGGGGTGGACTCTTGAGTTTTCTACATACAGTATCACATCATCTGCAAATAGGGAGAGTTTGACTTCTTATTTGTCAATTTGAATGCCATTTATTTCTTTTATTTATTTTGTTGTCTGCTGAGGCTAGGACTTCTAGTACTATGTTGAATAACAATTTTGAGAGCGGACATCCCTGTCGTGTTCTTGATCTTAGGGAAGAGGCTCTAAGTGTTTCCCCATTGAGAATCATATTTGCTATGAGATTTTCACTGATGGTTTTTAAGATGCTGAGGATTGTTCCCTCTATCCCTACACTCTGAAGAGTATTGATCTGGAATGCATGATGTATTTTGTCAAATGTTTTCTCTGCATCTATTGAAAGGATTCCTTGTTTTTTCTCTTGTTGATGTGACCTATCAGGATGATTGTTTTGACAGTGTTGAAGTAAGCTGGCATGCTGGGGATAAATACCACTTGGTCATGGTGAATAATCTTCTTAATGTATTGTTGGATGCTATTGACTACTATCTTGATGAGAATGTTTACATCTGTGTTCATCAGGGATATTGGTCTATAATAATCCTTTTGGGTGGATTCTATGTCTGGTTTTGAAATTAAGGTGATGCTGCATCATTAAACAAGTTTGGAAGTATTCTCTCCCTTTCTAACCTTTGGAACAGCTTTAGTAGAATAGGCATTATTTCTTCTTCAAACGTTTGACAGAATTCCCCTGGAAAGCCATCTGGCCCTGGACTTTTGCGTCTTGGGAAGTATTGGATGACTGCTTCAATTTCCTCGCTGGTTATTGGCCTGTTAAGGTTTTCTATTTCTTCCTGTTCCAGCTTTGGTAATTTGTGGTTTTGCAGAAATGCATCTATGTCTTGTGGATTGCTTAATTTGTTGGCGTATGGCTGCTGATAATATGTTTTTAAAATCATTTGTATTGGTATTGATTGTGATCTCTCCTATTTCATAAATTTATTAATTTGAGTCTTTTCTATTTAATAAGGCTGGCTAATGGTTTATCTATCATATTAATTCTTTCAAAGAACCAACTCCTGGTTTTATTGACCTCTTCTACAGTTTTTCTAGTCTCTTTTCATTGAGTTCGGCTCAAATGTTTCTTATCTCTCTTCTTCTGCTTGGTGAAGGTTTTACTTGCTCTATTTCTCCAGTTCCTTTAGGTGCCAGGTTAGCTTGTGTATTTGAGTTTCTTTTCCAATTTCTTGAGGGATGCTTGTATTGCAAAGTATTTCACTCTTAGGACAGCTTTTGCTGTATCCCAAAGATTTTGAATAATTGTGTCTACATTTTCATTAGTGTCCATGAATGATTTTAATTCTTCTCTAATTTCCTGGTTGACCCATTCATCTTTTACCAGGATGCTATTTAACCTCAATGTGTGGGAGTTTCTCCCAAATTTCTTCTTGTGATTTAGTTCTACTCTCAAAGCATTATAGTCTGAAAATATGCAGGGGCCAATCCCAATCTTTTGGTACAGGTTAAGACCTGATTTGTGACCCTATATGTGGTCTATTCTGGAGAAAGTTCCATGTGCACTTGAGAAGAATGTGTATTCAGTTGCATTCAGATGCAAAGTTCTCTATATATCTGTGAAATCTGTCTGGTCCAGTGTATCATTTAAAGCCCTTTTTTTTTTTTTTTTTTTGGTGATGTTGTCCTAGGATACCTGTCATTTGCAGAAAGTGCCATGTTGAAGTCTCCTACTATTAGTTTGTTATTATCTAAGTACCTTTTTGGTTATTAATTGATTGATATACTTGGCAGCTCCCACATTAGGGTCATAAATATTCATGATTGCTAGTTCTTCTGTTGGATAGACACTTTAGGTGTGATGTAGTGTCCCTCTTAATCTCTTTCTACAGTATTTGGGATAAACTTTATCTGATATGATGATTGCTACGCCAGCTTTCTTCTGAGGGGGACTTGAATGGTAAATGGTTCTCCAACCTTTCATTTTCATGCTGGAGATGTCCTTAGGCTTAAAATGAATCTCTTTAGACAGCAAATAGATGGGTCTTGCTTTTTTATCCAGTCTGAAACCTGCCTCTTTTCATGGGTTCATTTAGCCTATTCACATTCATTTTTTAAATAATAAATTTATTTTTTATTGGTGTTCAATTCGCCAACATACAGAATAACACCCAGTGCTCATCCTGTCAAGTGCCCCCCCCTCAGTGCCCGTCACCCATTCACTCCCACCCCCCGCCTTCCTCCCCTTCCACCACCCCTAGTTCATTTCCCAGAGTTAGGAGTCTTCATGTTCTGTCTCCCTTTCTGATATTTCCTACCCATTTCTTCTCCCTTCCCTTCTACTCCCTTTCACTATTATTTATATTCCCCAAATCAGTGAGACCATATAATGTTTGTCCTTCTCCAATTGACTTATTTCAGTCAGCATAATACCCTCCAGTTCCATCCACATTGAAGCAAATGGTGGGTATTTGTCATTTCTAATGGCTGAGTAATATTCCATTGTATACATAAACCACATCTTCTTTATCCATTCATCTTTCGATGGACACCGGGGCTCCTTCCACAGTTTGGCGATTGTGGACATTGCTGCTATAAACATCGGGGTGCAGGTGTCCTGGCGTTTCATACTTAGATAATAATACACTTACACTTGGTGACTTCAATCTAGCGCTTTCTACACTCGATAGGTCTTCTAAACACAACATCTCCAAAGAAATGAGAGCTTTAAATGATACACTGGACCAGATGGATTTCACAGATATCTACAGAACTTTACATCCAAACTCAACTGATTACACATTCTTCTCAAGTGCACATGGAACTTTCTCCAGAATAGACCACATACTGGGTAACAAATCAGGTCTTAACTGATACCAAAAGATTGGGATCATCCCCTGTGTATTCTCAGACCATAATGCCTTGAAATTAGAACTAAATCACAACAAGATGTTTGGAAGGACTTCAAACACATGGAGGTTAAGGACCATCTTGCTAAAAGATGAAAGGGTCAACCAGGAAATTAAGGAAGAATTAAAAAGATTCATGGAAACTAATGAGAATGAGGATACAACCGTTCAAAATCTTTGGGATGCAGCAAAAGCAGTCCTGAGGGGGAAATACATCGCAATACAAGTATCCATCCAGAAACTGAAAAGAACTCAAATACAAAAGCTAACCTTACACATAAAGGATCTAGAGAAAAGACAGCAAATAGATCCTACAGGCAGCAGAAGAAGAGAGTTAATAAAGATTCGAGCAGAACTCAACGAAATCGAGACCAGAAGAACTGTGGAACAGATCAACAAAACCAGGAATTGGTTCTTTGAAAGAATTAATAAGATAGATAAACCATTAGCCAGCCTTATTAAAAAGAAGAGGGAGAAGACTCAAATTAATAAAATCATGAATGAGAAAGGAGAGATCACTACCAACACCAAGGAGATACAAACGATTTTAAAAACATATTATGAACAGCTATATGCCAATAAATTAGGCAATCTAGAAGAAATGGACGCATTTCTGGAAAACCACAAACTACCAAAACTAGAACAGGAAGAAATAGAAACCCTGAACAGGCCAATAACCAGGGAGGAAATTGAAGCAGTCATCAAAAACCTTCCAAGACACCAAAGTCCAGGGCCAGAGGGCTTCCCTGGGGGAATTCTATCAAACGTTTAAAGAAGAAACCATACCTATTCTACTAAAGCTGTTTGGAAAGATATAAAGAGATGGAGTACTTCCAAATTCGTTCTATGAGGCCAGCATCACCTTAATTCCAAAACCAGACAAAGACCCCACCAAAAAGGAGAATTACAGACCATATTGGTCTCAACAAGACACTAGCCAATAGTATCCAACAATACATTAAGAAAATTATTCACCATGACCAAGTAGGATTTATTCCCGGGACACAAAGCCTTGTGTTCAACACTCGTAAAACAATCAATGTGATTCATCATATCAGCAAGAGAAAAACCAAGAACCATATGATCCTCTCAATAGATGCAGAGAAAGCATTTGACAAAATACAGCATCCATTCCTGATCAAAACTCTTCAGAGTGTAAGGATAGAGGGAACATTCCTCAACATCCTAAAAGCCATCTAGGAAAAACCCACAGCAAATATAATTCTCAATGGGGAAGCACTGGGAGCCTTTCCCGTAAGATCAGGAACAAGACAGGGATGTCCACTCTCACCACTGCTATTCAACATAGTACAATCCTTTTTGTTTCTTCGTTTTGAGCTTTATTCTTCTTTTTTAGCTTTTTAGGATGTAAGGTCAGATTGTTTATTGGAAATTTTTCTTGAATCTTGAGGTAGGCCTGTATTGTTATACTCTTCCCTTATAGAACAGGTTTTGCTGTATCCCAATGATTTTGGACCATTCCTTTTTCATTTTCAATTATCTCCATGTATTTTCTTTTAATTTCTACTTTGATTTCTTGGTTAGCCCCTTTCATTGTTTAGTTGCATGTGATGTAGTCTTTATGTATTTGTGTTTTTTTCCAGATTTTTCTTCATATTTATTTCTTGTTTCATATTATTGTGATTGGAAAAGATGCATGATATTCAAATATATATATATATATATATATTTTTTTTAATTTATTGTAATTTGTTTTGTAACCTTACATGCAATCTATTCTGGAAACTCTTCAATGTGTACCCGAAAAGAATGTGTATTCCACTGTTTGAGGATGGAATGTTCTGAATATATCTGTTGGGTCTATGTGGTATATTGTCTCCTTCAAAGTCAGTTTCCTTATTAATTTTCTGTCTGGATGATCTTTCTATTGATTTAAGTATAGTGCTAAAGTAGCCTACTATTATTGTAGAACTATCAATTTCTTCTTTTGTGTCTTTTAATTGTTGCTTTTTGTATTTAGATGTTCCTATGTTGAGCTAAAAATATTTTTAATTTATATATACTCTTGTTTGATTTTTCCCCTTATCATTATGTATTGTCCTTCCTTGTCTGTTATTAGTCTTTTTAAGGCTATTTTGTCCAATATAAATATTGTCACCCCAGCTTTCTCTTTGCTTCCATTTGCATAGTAAATGTTTTATCATCCATTTAGTTTCAATCTCCATGTGTCTTCAGGTCTGAATTCTCTTCTGGGCAGCATATATATGGGTGTTTATTTTTTATTCATTCATTTACCCTATGTCTTTTGCTTGGAGCATTTATTCTATTTACATTTACAGTAATTATTGATAGGTAAGTACTTGTTGCTTGTTTTATGGTTGTTCTGTACTTCTCCATCCATTTTTTTGTACTCTCTTCCCCTGTGGTTTGATGGCTTCTTTAATAATATGCTTGGATTCCTTTCTCTTTATTTTTTAAATCTATTACAGATTTTTGATTTGTAGTTACCAATGGTTCATACATAACATTTTATGCATATTACAGTCTATATTAAGTTGATGATAGCCTAAATTTGAACTAATGTAAGAAATTCAAGTTTCACTCATCCATATACACATTTTATGTATATGATGTCATACTATGCATCCTTTTGTTTTGTGAATACCTGACTGATTTTTATAGATATATTTGATTTTACTGTTTCTGTTCAGTAACATCCATGCTGATTTTATAAGTGATTAATCCATTATTTTTTATGTTTGCATTTACCTGTGAAATTTTTTTCCTTTCATAACTTTCTTACTGTTGATTATGGCCTTTTCTTCCTATTCAAAGAATTTCCTTTAGCATTTCTTATAATGCTCGTTTAGGGTGATGAACACCTTAACTTTTGTTGTCCTGGAAACTCTGTATCTCCCCTTTTATTCTGGATGACACCCTTGCAGTATAGAGTTTTCTAAGTCATCGTTTTTTTCCCCCTTTTAGTACTTTGATAATGTCGTACTATTTCTTCTGGCCTGCAACATTTCTATTGAAAAAGCTGATAGGCTTATGAGATTTTCCTTGCATATATTTTATTTTCCTTTTTTCTTGCTGCTTTTGAAATTCTATTACTACTTTTTGCCATTTTAATTATGTGTCTTGGTGTGGACTTCCCGGGGTTGATTTTGTTTGGAGCTTTCCACTCCTCCTAGATCTGGATATCTGTTTCCTTTCATTTACTTTCCTAGATTAGGAAAGTTTTCAGGTATTATTTCATCAGATAAAGTCTCTGCCCTCTTTTCTCTTCTTCTGGGATCCATAAAATGCAAATGTTATTACACTTGATGATGTCACTGAGTTTCCTTAACTTATTCTCATTTTTTATTATTAAGTTTCCCTTTTTTGCTCTTCAGCTTGGTTGCTTTGCATTGCTCTGTCTTCCAGCTCACTGATCCATTCTTCTGCTTCCTCTAATCTGCTATCAATTCCTTCTGGTGTACTTATTTCACTTACAGAGTTCTTTATCTATGACCACTTTTTAAAAATTTTCCATCTATTTGAAATTCTTACTGGGATCTTTCAGTTTTTTTCTGAAATCCATTGAGTATCTTTATGACCCTTACTTTGAATTCTTTATTAGGCATATTGTTTATTTCCATTTCAATTAGCTATTTTGCTATGGTTTTGTCCTGTTCTTTTATTTGGGACATATTCCTCTGTCTCCTCATTTTTTGTAACTCTCTGTGTTTGTTTCTATGTATTTTAGCTGAATCTCCCAACCTTGAAAGTACTGTCCTTATGAAGAAGCAGACCTATAGTGCTCTGTAGTATAATATAATTCACCAAAACCAGTTCTTCAGGGTAATCTCTTATGTGGGTTTTGTACATCCTACTGTTGTGGCTGATCTTCATTTGCCTTTAGTACAGTTGGCTGCAATGGCCCACTTTGCTAGTTGTGGGCAGGGATTGGTGTTAAGAAGCCAGTCTGGGGCTACCGTGGATTTGCAGTTGATTGGTGTCAGCAATCATACTAGATGCCTACCCTCACCCCTTCTGCTGGGACTGCAGCTTCACTGACCCTCAGGGTCATCTCCTGAGAAACTTTTATTTTTGGGAAGAGTCTGAAGTCCAACCAGATGCCTGCCCACAGCCTGTCTTTTGGAGCTGCATTATCATCGACTTGCAGGGTACTTTCCCTACCTTGTATCTTGAGAGGTTTTTGTTGGTCAGCAGACAAGCTGCCCAATACAATGCCTACCCCTAGTGTGTCTGCTTGGCCTACATTTGAATTGTTGTATGTGGTTATCATGCCCTCTCCCCTGAGCTGGAATCACTTTGGAGTGGTACCAGTCTTAACCAAGGCCACAAACAGAATTTTTTTTGGCAGGAGCAAATTTAAAGGATGCCTGCAGAGCAGGTTGGGTGGTTGTGGAGGCAGAGCACATGGTGTTAGCAAGGCAAGTGGAGGATTTTTTAGCTGGCTACTGCAAGTGTCCTGTTATCTGTGCTGAGTGAGAGGAGGTGGGAAGAGAGAAATGGTGCCTTCCAGCTCTTTTGTTCTTGGAGATGTCTCCTACTGATCCCTGCCCCTCTGACACATTTTATGAGATTAGTAAATAACCTCTTTTATGTATATTCCAGGTACTTTTCAAACTTCTTTGTTATGTTTGTTATAGCATATAACAAACTTTTTTTAATAACATTTTTTAAATTTTTATTTATTTATGATAGTCACAGAGAGAGAGAGAGAGAGAGAGAGAGAGAGAGAGAGAGAGGCAGAGACACAGGCAGAGGGAGAAGCAGGCTCCATGCACTGGGATCCCGATGTGGGATTCGATCCCGGGTCTCCAGGGTCGCGCCTTGGGCCAAAGGCATGTGCCAAACCGCTGTGCCACCCAGGGATCCTGCATATAACAAACTTTAAGGACAGGAACTCTGGTTCATATTCAGCTCTCCCAGAGCTAAGCCTGCTGATTTTTAAGTACCTGGAGTTCATTCCTGCTGATTGTAAATACCTGAGATGTTAAACCCCACTAGTTTTCAAAGTCAAATATTATGGGGGTATCACTTCCCAATTCCTGACCCTATGTCTGAAGTGCCTGGTGTGGGGTCTGCTCCTCTCTCTTCTCTGTTCTTGTGACATCCCTGTTGTTTGTACTTAGTCTTTCCAGGAATTTGGTTCTGGACAACATCTCTGCCCCTCCTACCCTTTCCAATGTGGGGTCTTCTCTATGATTAACAGTGTAAAATCTGTTCTACCAGTCTTTCAGTCATCCTCTGGGTTGGTTGCACGGCTGTGGCTGTTATCTTGGTGTGTTCATGAAACAAGGTGAGGTTAGGATCTTCCTGCTTTGCCATCTTCCCAGAAATTTTTCTCTGTTGAGATTTTGAGAAGAGTAGTACAAATATAAAGACATAACATGAGAGACTCCTAACTCTGGGAAATGAAAAGGGATAGTGGAAGGGGAGGTGGGTGGGGGGACGAGGTAACTGGGTGACGGGCACTGAAGGGGCACTTGATGGGATGAGCACTGGGTGTTATACTATATGTTAGCAAATCAAACTCCAATAAAAAAAGAATGTGCAGAATATGAAAACATACAAAATGGAAGGTATAAGACTCCCTTAGCCACCCACCCATTCATTTCCTCTCTTGAAAAGGTTATCACTGTTTGTTTTTTTGTGTGTGTGATTTTCTGATTTCCAAAAAGAAAGACAATAAGATGCTTATACCCTATAAAGAGAGCTCTTAACTGGAGTCCGTGAACTCATAGGTATCCACAGATACCCTTTGGGGGAAGCTATGAAGCCCCTGGCATTATACATAAAACTGTGTGTGCATGTGTGTGTGTGTGCTGTTTCATGTACACATATATGCATGCATGCATCTTTCTGAGAAGAAAGTTCATTATTTTATTCATATTTTCAAAGTGGTCTATGACGCCACTCCCAAAACTAAGAATCACCATTGTAAAGTATCACTGAGTCATTTTGTTATCTTTAAAGTGAAAACATCCATTGGAGGTAGGATGAGGTGTTAGGTCTTTGAAATTGGCATTAAGAGGCAGGGTCAGATCCCAGGTCTGCCATTTCCTAAATGTGTGAATTTTAGTCTTACTTAAATTCTCTGAGCCTCAGTTTTCTCATCTGTAAAATATAGCTAATACCTAATCAATAGGATTCTTATAAGTATAAAAGGAAATACTATATGTAAAGTCTCCAGCACATAGAGGTATTTAGTAAATCTTAGTGATCCTCTTCCTTGACCTCCCTGCTTCCAGTAATAAAATTGTATTTATCAGAAAAGAAGACTTATATCAATACTAGACCCCTGAGGATCTTTAGCGGTAGGGATTGTAAAGCACTATGTCAAGTGATGAAGAAAAGATATTTGGGTGTAAGGATGGAGCAAAAACTTATGGTCTACCATATTAGTAACAGCAGCAGGATCCCTGAAGGTCATTGTATTATTTATTTAGCTTTCCTTCTGTTCCTAATTCTTTTCAAACATTCCTTGTTCTCATGTCAGAAACAACAAGCCCATGATGAGCCACCAGAAATCTGTACATGCTCTCAATTAGGACATTTATTATCACAGAATCTGGGAAGTCCTTTGACCAATCCTGTTGGCTTTATGGGTATTTATGGAGACCTGAACACCTTGGTGGAGAATGATACCCTGTCCAGGGAAGGAAACCTCTGAGCTCAGATGGATAAAGTGAAAAGCCAATGTGCAGACCTTCATCACGACTGTTGTGGGATCATAGGCAGCCTTAGGCCATAAACATTTCTGGGATATGGGATTCTCTAGAAACATGGGTATCTCTGAGTCTAGGGACATCAATGAGGCCACAAGCATCTCTGAGGCTATGGGCTCTTCTGGAGACATCAGCCTCTCTGAGGCTATGAGTTTTGTTGGGAGCATGGGCATCTCTGGGGACATAGGTATCTCCAAGGGCAGCACCAATGAGGCAGGCTGCTTTAAACAGCAATGAGCTACTCATCTGTTGCCATGCCAGGTGTACATCCAGCACCCACAGTTCTCCTTGTCCAAAGAAGGCTATGCTTCTTTAATAATTGGATGAATCTGGGGCACCCCTCTTCCCACTTAAGAGTCTGGAGGGTGATTTATGGCCTTTGCTGATTAAGCAACCAGTATATGCATGTTAAGCAGCCCATAATATAGGCAAGAGAAAGTATATTATTGTTCTAGAATGGGATTTAAGGAAATGTTCCTTTCCTGCTGAGATATTAGTCTGGTTCTATTATTCCATCTTCCTTAATGATCAACCTCCCCAACTTTTCCACCCTCACTGCTATAGGATGAGAACAAAGTGAAAATATTATCACAGTTGAGAATTAAGACCCTGTTGAGGGACTGTAGAGATGATGTATAGCAGGTAATTGAATTGCAGAATGACTTAAAAGGAAATTTTACCTTTATATATGGTCAGTTATAGGATATAAGCTAATGTTATTCCCAATGGGGACCCCAACATTTGCCTGAGAAATATCCTTAATTATTAGCATGGGTGCATGGGTTCTTGGTGGCTTAGAAAAAAAAGTAAATGGGGTGCCTGGGTGGCTCGGTCAGCTAAGCATCTGCCTTTGGTCTAGGTCACGATTCCAGGGTCCTGGGATCAAGTCCCACATTGGGCTCTCTGCTCAGCAGGGGGCCTGCTTCCTCTCCTGCCTCCCTCTCCCTCTTCCTGCCACTCTCCCTGCTTGTGCTCTCTCTCTCTCTCAAATAAATAAAATATTATTAGTTTTTTGAAGTTTATTTATTTATTCCTTCATGAGAGACATACACAGAGAGGCAGAGACACAGACAGAGGGAGAAGCAGGCCCTCCGCAGGGAGCCCAATGTGGGACTTGACCCCCAGACCCCGGGATCATACCCTGAGCCAAAGGCAGACGCCCAACTGCTAAGCCACCCAGGCGTCCCTTTTAAAAATTAAAGAAATAGGTTATAACATTTGCTCTTCCCAACCCACACCCCAGTTAGATCTATTTATAATACTCAGCCACCTCCTTTTTCATAGATAAACTTGAATCTGCTGCATTCTAAAATGATCAATTCCAAATTAGTGGGATCTGAATTAATAATACTGATTAATAGCATTCTTGACATAATTTTGGGACACAACTGAAAATCTCAGTGCTTTAGACCCTGGCTTACACATGGCTTATATGTCCACGTGAGTTTTCCTAAAATAGGCCTCATCCTAGGTCTTTTTATGAAGACCAGCGGTTTTGCTTCTGTAACATCACATCAAGTTTATGGATTTTTAGATACATTTGGCACTACTTCAAAAATCTGGTATTTTATCTCTTGTGGTTATGTATACTTTTGAAAAAGTCTGTTCTAAGAGCAGGCCCAAATACTCCTGGAGGAAGGGTTTTATTTGTCTATTAAACACCAGATTTTCCCTTTGAGGTTTATATGCTTGCTGTATACTTTCCTCTTGAATATTCAGTCATGCTTTATCCAGTTCCACATGCAGGGTAGGGTAGCCCTCATGAGGTTTGGATCATGTACTATACATTGTCAGCATTTTCAGAGCTCCCAGTGTCAAGAGAATCCAGGTCTTCACCGAAGATGTCTATTCCAAATACTCTGTATCTGGTTTAAGCTCAAAAATAGATGTCTTAGTGAAAGAGCCATCTCCATCTCTGTTACTACCATATCCAGTTGTAAACATAGATATCTCTAAAGGATTGCCACATTAGTTACTTTTCTCTGTAAGAAAGTGTTATTTAAATCAAGTGTCAGAAGTAGGAGGAAAGAGCAAGAATGGCTTATTTATTTATATATGTATAAATTTATATATATGTATATGTAAAAATTATAAATATGTTTATATATGAACATATAAAAATATATACATATATCCAGTATATATATGTATGTATGTATCTCCAGTATGTGCATGCATGCAAATATATATATACATATATATATTTTATTGAAGTTCGATTTGCCAACACATACTATAACACCCAGTGCTCATCCCGTCAAGTGCCCACCTCAGTGCCTATCACCCAGTCACCCCATATCCAGCCTGCTTCTCCTTCCACTATCCCTTGTTCATTTCCCAGAGTTAGGAGTCTCTCATGTTTGTCACCCTCTCTAAATTTTTCCACTGATTTTCCCCCTTTTCCCTTATAATCCCTTTCACTATTTCCTATATCCCTCGTATGAGTGAAACTATATAATAATTGTCTTTCTCTGATTGACTTGTTTCACTGACTTATTAATTTCTTACTCCAAGCTAAACTATGGACCCTAAACAACTTTCTTCTTTAGAGGAAGAATTCCAAATAATTTTGGTTGTCTTTTTTCATATGTAAATAAAGGCCAGTTTTTCTACTTACCTCCTCTTTGGTTGCTATCTTTATTCTGTGTTTTTAAAAAACTAACTCATTTGAGTCTCTTTCATTTATAAACAGGGTCCATTTTTCTACCTTATTCCTATAATTTTAAAATATCAAGGTGACTTGCTATTGTATCTCCTCTGATCCTCCTCTTTGCACAATTTGATTTTTGACTTATATAACCTAAATTTTCAGATGTTGCCAGTTTTCATTTCACATTTTACTTCTGGAAAAAATTTGGATTTGTGCAAATCATTTTGGTCTGGAGAATCCACTTAACCTTGACTTTGTGAAGGAAGTTGTCAAAGAGGATGACTGTACTGATACCTGACACAAGTGAGTTTATTCTGGTTCTCTTGCTTTATACCAGAGGCCTTCTTCCATATCTCAATCTGAATTTTACAGTCCATTAATTAGCATGATATTCCAGATAGCATATTAAGGTTTATTCAGGGAAAGGAGAAACACAAATGGCAAGATGTAGTAGTTTTTACAAATCCTATAAAAAGTAAAGAGTCTCAAATTTATTTCTATCGACCTATACAAGGGCAGTACATAGTACCATAGTACCAAACCTTATTTGTTAGATCTAAAATAAAATTTATCGATAGTGAAAGGGTCTTTTTAATACAGTTTTAAACTGAGAAGTGGTAAAAGGCAACACTGGTATTTCAAAAGCAAAAATAAAATTAAAAAATACTATTTTGTTTTGTTTAGGATCTAAGGCCATGGATCTAGGCTGGAAGTTTCAGCCTAAAGATTTGTGTACTCAATTTGTTTGGTCTTTTATTTTTATTCCCAAACATTTCCTATTAATTATTTGTATATAACAGACATGGAACTATGGAACTAAGGAAAACCTTGTGAAAATTCCCTATGTGCTCTCAACACTAAACACCTCCACATTTTACAGTTAGATTTGAAATATCTGACAGAGGAAAAAGTTTGGTGGAATCTAAATATTTATGCACTGGCAAAACCAATAGTTAGAAGCCTAGCAATAAGAGAGGAGACTCCTAAGGAAAGTTGCTGGGTACTAGAAAAGATGGTCTACTAATTATTTTCATTTCATACTCTCACACAGTAATTGTATTGTAAATGAAATGTGACTCCCTTTTACACTGTCCTACCCTTCAAGTTCCCTGAACAGAAATTCCATTCTCATGTGACTGCCCCCCTTAAGTAAGAAGGCATTTAACCAGCTGCCACTGCCTCATCTACTAACCTGACTTCTGCCTATCACCTACACAAATATCATGGGCCTGGGTGCCACTGATTATCTTTTCTAAACATGCAGGTTCTGTGCCTTTGCTTGGGGCCAAGCTCAGACTCTGTTTGGATACTTTTTTAAGTTAATTAATTATGTAGTTAGTTTATAGAATGTCAGGTTTCTCATGGTAATAAATAAAACAAGCCTAAATAACAAATCTAATAACAGCTTGTAGTCTGACTTCTTAAGGAAGAAATTCAGGGATAGGGTTTGCTGTATGAAATACAACCTGAAACTCTATTTGGAACTAAAAAGGCAAGAATGTAAAGCTTATAGTGCATATATTGGGCACAGGTATCTTTATAAAGTGACCTTAGAAATTGTGTTCAATTACTACCAAGTTGTTATTGCCTATAAACATGCATAGACACCTTTGTCTGAGACACAGCTCACATTTCACTGAAAGTAAAATCTTTTACTAAACACTTCCAACCAGAATAAATCTGAATCTTTTTAAGAGGTGTTTTTCAAACCAAATTAGTAAATATTTAAGCTCAGCCTGAATTTAGCAGAAAAAGAAATTTGTGACTATGTCAGATCTTTGTTCTGGCTTTTATTAAACACATAATAACTTTTAGTGATGCTGTGAAGTTTTGATACATCACTGGAAAAATCCTTCTATGAGAGCATTTTATAAAGTAGCCTTTTTCCAAATAGTTGTGTAGAAAATGTAAATTACCTTTAAGAAAAATATACTTCAGAATTTTTTAAAAAGATTTTATCTATTTATTCACGAGGATACAGAAAAAGAGGGAGAGACACAGGCAGAGGGAGGAGAAGCAGGATCCATGCAAGGAGCCAGATGTGGGACTCGATCTCAGGAATCTGGGATCATTCCCTGAGCCAAAGACAGACACCCAACCACTGAGATACCTAGGCATCCCTTCAGAATGGTTTAAACCTAGGAAGATTGTTCTCACTTTCTCTCTTGATTTCCAATGTGTATGCTTTAGTAGTCTCTGTTGTAACAAATCTCTCTCC